>NW_019671918.1:976270-1006063 GCF_002708625.1 Rhizopus microsporus ATCC 52813 | reverse complement strand
AAAAAAAAAAAAAAAACTGATTCATGTGCATTTTATATACATACCAATGATATTTTACAAACAAGTATCAAACTGCTTTTTTTATTATTGCCAGCTTACTTTGGTCAACTTTCTCATATCCATTCATGCCTTTTTTTTTGCATTACACGTTTTATAATAATAAAAGAACGTTAAAGATAGAATTTATCAAATTTAAACTTATCTCTATATTTTACCCACTCTTTCTCCTTTATGTCAACTTGTATAAACAATAAAAAGAGAGAAAAGGAGATTGTGTGTGAAAAGAACAAAAAAGGAGAGGGAGGGAATAAGATTTGTATGCGCAAATGAGAGAGAATATGAGGATGAGTCAACTCCTTTTGCTGTTTCTTTTTTTATATATGAAGAATGATAAATTGAGCATTTCAATTGTAAAGTTATTGTTTCTAACATTATTTATTCAAGTTGAGTTACAAAAAATGGTAAGGCTTTAAATCAAAGAACAAAATGTTTATATAAAAGATCGATTTATAGAAAACGTTTGCTTCTCTTTTTCTCATTTCTTCTCATTTTATTTTTTATTAAACTAAATGACAGGTAAAGGACAAGTATTGATCAAGAACATTTATATTAACCTTTGTATAGACTATTCATATAAATATCGAAGTAACTTTTCCTCTGGACAAGGCATCTGCTCTCCTTCAGGATACTCTGAACCCACAAGCCCTATTGGCCCTCCATCTCATCTTAGTCCCTATTGTTATGATCGACCTCAGTTGGAACATCCTTATAATGGTATGCCCTACTATGCAAATGTTACATCTACTCCGGATTATGTTGCACCAGATCACGAAAGCCATCCTCCGCCTAGTCTTCTAATGTTACCTTCACAAGGTTTTCCCTTCCCATCAGGTACTCCTTCTCCCGACTCCTCGTCTTTTTCAAGCTCGTCTGTGGATCACTTTAATATGCTCAACTTTGAAAACTCTGTTTACATCTGTTCCGATGGCGGCATGAATACTTATGAATGCAAGTCCGATAATAGTTACTCTTGTGAGGTACAAGGGCCAAAGAATAGTCAAAATGAAGCTAACTTGACGGTACCTCAAATGAAACAGAATTTCAATGAAAAGTCTCAAATAACCAAAAAGCAAGATAACAAAAGAATGCCACATGCTAATCAGCCCGTTCATCTCAAGCAAAAGACAAAAAAGAAATGTGCTAATTGTCAAACGAAGGAGTCTCCTTCTTGGAGACGCAGTATAGCAAAAGAAACAAAAGGAAAGCTTCTCTGTAATGCTTGTGGTCTCTAGTGAGTGCCCTTTGTGAAATATGAATGAGTATATATTAACGTAATTGATACATAGTGAAAAGACTACTAAAAGAAGACGTATGCTGGTTACGAACGAAGACAATTTAACAAAGGTTATACGCAAACGAGATGCTCGTGTCTACTGCTGCGCTATCTGCGGAACAAAGAACGCTTGTCACTGGAGAACTATAAAGGAGATAATCAAGTGTAAGTTGTGTCATTAACCTTTAAAGACTATTACTAATTGACTTTATTAGGCGAACCATGTCATCGTTCCGGTTTTTAGCTTTTCTTCTTCTTCTTCTATTTTTCCCCTCTTCTTTAGGATCATTTTAAGAATAAAGCTAAAAACTTAAAAATGTACTTTCTTTTTTCATCAAACACAATATTGTTTAATTTTAGTCAATTTGGTGAATTTGTAATATGCTTTAACAAATGACGTTCAAAAACCAAATCACAAATAGATTA
The DNA here is from genome assembly GCF_002708625.1 of Rhizopus microsporus ATCC 52813. Taxonomy (NCBI): domain Eukaryota; kingdom Fungi; phylum Mucoromycota; class Mucoromycetes; order Mucorales; family Rhizopodaceae; genus Rhizopus; species Rhizopus microsporus. Next base: position 1,004,304 of record NW_019671918.1, on the reverse strand, counting down.
GCTTGGTAATCTTTTTATGGTAAGCATTCTCTACTCTATGACATTGATCTAATTAAAGTAAAAAGATGCGGAATTAGAGCTCCATGTTGCTTAGATCATGCGTCGGGATTAATTCTAGAATCAATTTTCAAATAAAAAAGGGGAGCAAAAAGGCCACATGATTCAATGTCGAGTCATTTTTTATTCGAAAATTCTTGATCTGCCCATTATTTACGCGGCCCAGTCACTGTTATTAACCATCCATATATCTGTGAGGTGACTTTATTTATTCGACCATAAAGCCATGTATATAATATATATATCATCCTTCTTTTGTCTTTTATTTCTTCTATGCTAAAATAACTTAAAGTCTAGATAATTCTTTTTTTTTTATTGTTTTAATGCAAGCAAAAAAGTAATAACCTCTAAATACATTATTAAAGTTGATCTAGTAAATCTTATCAGTACGCTTGTTATAAGTACTTGGATCAAAATCACATACACACACGACGAAAGAGTGACATCAGGATGCAGAAATGAGGATTATTCTTAAACACGCATTTGCTATGATACAAGATGGTCGTGTAATTATTCAACCTTTGCTTTTCAAATACAAATGAAATAATGTGAAAAAAATCGTTCTTGTAGTATAAATCTATCAAATTAAATAAAAACACAGCACTTAAAATCCTTTGCAAAAGCTTGCTTTGATGTACCTGTGCCTCTGTCATAGTGATCATTTAGTTGCATTCATCGGGGATCAAAAACATCTTTAAGTTCGTCTCTCTCTCTCTCTTCAGAGTAAAATAGATCCGCTCTGATGCATTTGTTTATTTTTAATCAAATGATAGTTTTAAATAAAGAGAGAGCTCTCATATATTATATGGAATAAAATAATAAAATTGTCTTTGAATCTATTTCATGATCAAAGGAAAGCAAACACTTTTTCATATATCGATTGGAATTGTTTACCCTTTGATTAAAACATGACCTACACGGAACAATTGATCAAACGATCGAGAATTTTTTTTCTTCTTTTTAACTTTAACTAAGATATAATTCAATAATATTCGAGAACATGTGCATAAAAGAGAAAGAAAAACAGGCTTATCTATGGCAGGCAGCAACGCAAAAAGATATGTTTATACAATTGGTTATTGTAAATACAATGCCGTTGCTAAATGCTGAAAGTTAAGTTTTCTAAACTCATTTACTTTAGTGATAAGCTCAACTTGATAAAGAAGACAGAAAAACAAGCTCATTCTTTTTGTAACAATTGCGCCATTGTCTTTGTTTATACTAGTATATTAATGATGATAAGAATACTTCAATGACTACTCAATGATGGTCAGATTACTTAAATTTGTCTTATTGACTCCATATGCTACGATATGACTGAATGATCAGGAATCAGTTACATGTTGTTCACCTATGTAAGCGGCAATTGAATATTTACAAAATATGATGTGTGTTTCAATGCCATATGACAATAGTAGTAGCCTTACCGAAGTTGTGTCTTTATTGTTAGCACTGCTGCAGGATTGCCAGCTGCCTCTCTCTCTTTGATATCTTTAAGTGAAGACATTTTCTCTGAACCAAAGGATCCTTCTTTTGACCAATGCTTGTAACTTCGTCAGAAAACAAAGTCATATGGAAGCACATCGATCAAGAGAAGGGAATAGAAGGCTTTAGAATTTGAAGAGAGATAATGCTGCATAATATCCTTTTTATCAGTATTAATGCAGAGATAGATAGAGAAAGACAAGGCGAAACGAAGATGGAATTAAGAAGTAATTATGATCCAATACGCCCTACACTTGTTAGTTATTAAAAGAAAAAGCTCGATGTTCGTTAAAGTGGTTAGTCACCGTTTTCTTAAAAAGAACTACTTGAATGGATATCTATGCTATAAACTATGGACTTACCCACATCCCTAACATTCTCTTTTGAATGGCTTTCTTAAATGTGTCAGTTGTATCGGTTGATGCCCTTACTTCTTCTCAACATAAGCTCTCAATAAAATCTTAAAGCACGTTGTATGAAAGAATGGGTATTTCTCTGTCTCTGTCTTTGGAGAAGCTCCTCCATGCTTCATTTTAAAGCCCGCTCAAACCATTCCTCTACAGCAGTCAGCTTACCTGTTGCAACTAATGCGCAGTCGTAAAGGTTCATACACGTAAAAGTATAATTTACTGCATTAGAGGAAGGTAGAAAGATTATATACTATAAAAAGTATTGGAAGTAATCCAATGCATAATTATTACAATATACTAGTGCTTTTGCTATTTGAAAAGAGCTGATGCCTGCGGGACGAATTCTACTATTATCCAAATGCTTTATCTATTTCTAATACTATTTTATCACTAAAAGTATAAAGAGGCAATGTAGATTGTGTATGCTTATTATCAAAAGCCATTATCTCCCTTCAACTTGCCCCATTTTGAACTGAATACCCGTGTAACAAAAACACCGTCGGCAAAACAAAAATTGTTTAAGCAGCTATAGTGATTTATTATTACTTTTTTTTTTTAAAAAAAAAAAGAGAAACAGTATAAAGCATAATGGCAAATTCACAACAAGTATTCCAAGCAACTTATTCAGGTGTACCAGTGTACGAAATGCTTTGCAGAGGAGTAGCTGTGATGCGCAGAAAGTCAGATTCCTATTTGAATGCTACTCAGATATTAAAAGTCGCGGGTTTTGATAAACCACACAGAACTCGTATTTTGGAAAGAGAAGTACAAACAGGACAACACGAGAAAGTTCAAGGCGGCTATGGAAAATACCAAGGTTTGGATGAATTGTGTACATGCATTGAGATTCCAATTTTTGCTAATGTCGGCATAATTTAGGTACTTGGGTTCCATTAGAACGTGGTAAAGAACTAGCACAACTATATGAAGTTGACAACCTACTGGACCCTATTCTAAATTTTGTAAAAGGCGATAAGAGTCCACCGATTGCGCCAAAGCATACAACAGCAGCTTCAGCACGGGCCAAGAAGGCCGCACGTGAGCCGCGACCGGTGAGAAAGAGAGTAAGGAGAGAAATGGTAGAAGAAGACATATCAGACATAGACGACATGTCTCATCATGGTATTCATATTCTTCCTGCTCCAGTAGAAGCAGCTGCAAGTCCCGGTAGACGAACAAGACATGTCAAGGAAAGGCGGCACAACAATAAGCCTGCCGTCGTAAAAGAGGAAAGACCAGAGGTAAAAGAACCAGCTGTCGAGCCAGCGATTATTGTGGATGATCCGGTCATCGATGATTATGACTCTAGAGAAAAGACATATGCTCAAAAGCTGCTTCAATTTTTCATGTCAGGGCGTCAAGGCATACCTTCTTTACTGGCATATCCCTCCCGTGATCTCGATCTGAACTTGATCATTGACGATGAGGGGCACACAAGTCTCCATTGGGCCTCAGCTATGGCTCGTATCGACATTGTCAAGACTCTTATTGATCATGGTGCAGAGATTGATAGAGTCAATTATCAGGGACAAACAGCCTTGATGCGTAGTGTCTTGTTCACAAACAACTTTGATGAAAAGACATTTGACACTCTACTCACATTCTTACGCCCCACTGTGTTCCATATTGACAAGAAGGATCAAACGGTGTTTCATCATATCGCGACCACAGCAGGTTCTAAAGGGAAGGTACATGCCTCTCGTTACTATATGGAATGTCTTATCAACAAGCTAAGCTCAAATCGATCAGAACTGATATCTATTTTAAACGTCCAAGATGCGTATGGTGACACAGCATTGACCATTGCGGCACGTATTGGAAACAAGCGCCTGATCAAACTCTTGATCGATGCTGGAGCCAGTACGGAGATAGCGAATGAAGATGGAATGACGTCTAGAGACTATATCAACGAAATGGAAAGACGTAGTGCCGGTGAATTTTCGTCTCTGCTGCCCTTCCAGACCAACAATGACATTTTACTCGCCGATGCCAATTCACATGAAGCTCTAAGGCAAAAGGTGAACACCATGTTCAAGCAAGTGATCAGTAGCTTAAACAACAATGATGTTGTGCCACCTATTTCAGAAGTATTTGATTCATTTGCTGAAAGTTACGAACGGGATCTGATATCAAAAGAGAATTCAGTTCAAAAGAAAAGGATAGAGTTGGAGCTCTATACAAAGCGATTGGCTGAGACAAAACGTGTGCTAGAATCCATCGTGTTTAATGCTGAAGACACTATTGCTTATGAGGAAACAGGTAAAAGGGGCCTGCTGCTTGAATCTAGGCTTAAGAAATGGCTCCAGTTTAGTCAAAAAGAGACACTCTTGTACCTCATCAAGGCTGCAGAAGACAATCCTCATAGTGGCAACACAGGTGCGACCAGCAGCAGTAGCACACCTCCATCGGAACTGATCGAATTAAAGAAGACAGCTGAACTATTGCAACAGGAGCTTGCAGAGTTGCAGAGCTCGAGGAAAGATAAAGTACGATCATTGATAAACATCTTGTGTCAGATACCTAGTAAAAAGTATCAAGATTACAAGAGACTGATCTCGACAAGTTGCAATATTCCATATGAAAATGTAGAAATGATGCTAGAGCCTTTACTGGCTTCATTTGAGGAAGAAAACCTTCCTGAACGAGAAATGACAGGTGTATCCGCTTCATAATTTTATAAATAAACCGTATTATTTAAGACTGTTGGTTGTGCAAAAACTTCCTTGATGTAAATCCGTTTAAGGTTTTGAAGTGTATGTTTAGTTTATATAAAATAAAAGGAATGCAAACTAAGCTTCATTATCTTCCAACACAATGCTTTCAATTTCAAAATTAGATTGTGAAGAAGAAGAAGAAGAAGAATCTAGAGTCAACAACTCGCTCTGGATGCTTGATCCATCCGTATTCATTATCATACTAGCAGCCTCGCTATTTGAAATTAATGCTGACTCAGGCATATCGTCTCCTGTTGTCGTTGTTGCTATCGATGCTGATAAATCTAGTAATTCAACAGTGAGGCATGATAGAGACCCTCTTTATTTCATATTTACCTTCATGGACTTGCCTTGAATTCTCGTCATCAGTTGACGTGCCTTCGAGTCCAAGTTCAGGCGCGTGTTGATTAATGAAATCCGTGATATCCTTGGCCAAGTCTTTTCTTATCTGACGGATGATCTCACCAGCCTCCGGATTTCGAATAGCCAAAAACAATGGCTTAATAGATCTTTTTATAAAGGAGGATTAGAAGACTACAGAAAAAGCACTCTACCTATACGACTTACTTGTATATGTCTAATCCGGTGTCACCTAATCGCATAAGCAAATAGCTTAATATAGGCTGAATTGCCCATACACAAGCTGCTCTCCGCAGTTTTGACTGTAATGACAATTGAGATCGTCGCTTGATTAAAAAGAGCAAATAGAATAGAGCGTAAATTCCGTATAAAGTGGGTGCAGCGATGGAAACGACGATTACTTTCCATGACGCTATTACATCCTTTCCTTGGATCTTTACAGATGATCCGGCTAACGCCTCTATATTAAAAGGTTAGTTACCATTATACACATCCCTTTTTTACTTACGCCTTTGCTTCTTCTTGCTTATATAGTTTGTAATCCAAATGAGAGGTAGATTGAATACGAGTCTATAGGAAATAAGATATCGAGAAGCTGTTCATATTGGGTAACTTACGCAGGAGTTCCCAATAATGCCATAATGACCAATTTATTGATCCGTTTGATGAGCTGAAAGGTAGCTTTGGAGGGCCGTATGTTTAATTTTTCTACCTGGTGGTCTCGTATACCAAAGAAGTTGAGCATATCGTTATAGTATTTGACCTTTTTCACAATAATCTTCAGATTAGGGTCATCACGCAGTTTAGACCAAAGTGAAGCAAAGTGTCTGTTGAGCTTAACTACTTGATCTATCGATGGTCTTTTATCTCCAGTAGTGTATAGTCTTCTTGCCGCTTGAATGACCTAGAAAAAAAATTAGAGCCTGTTCTCTTTTTCTTTTTCTTTCTTTACCATCAATGTATCATAATCTGGTGTATTGACAGTAACGGCTTTGAATGCCTCATCGCTAAGATCAAGCAGTCTTGTGACCGCCTCCCTCTTTGCTTCACCACCCAACTTATAGTCCTCAATATCTCTCTTATCAATGGAGATGGGGTGACCAAATGATACTACAGCGCGAGATCGAAACTTGTCTGGATGAAAATAATTCATACCAACAGGCACGATCTTGATATCTAAACTTGGATTTGCAGCAGCAGCCCCAAGAGCCATGACGGCAAACCCAGCTTATTTAAAAAGAAATAAGACTCTTGTAAATGAATCCACTTCTCTATCATGTTACCTTTTAGAGGCAACATCTCGGATCGATCATGACTTCCACCTTCAGGAAATATCGTGATACATTCATGATTATTCAAGTAATGATAGACTTCATCATATACAGCTGTTTGATCTACATGAGGAGCGATTTTAAAAGCGTGTCCATTTCCTTGTTCTTCTTGGGGTAAATTGATTGAATAAGTAATCTTCAAGAGAGTATCCGAGATGATTTCTTCGACGTGCACTTTGTGATTTCTTCCAAAGATGACAAAGTCTCTTGGCCTAAGCTCACTCTTGAAATTTGTCTTTTCTCCTCTGATCTCGAATGGATTATTGTTTGGATCATAATAAATGGTACCTATACCCTTGGTGACGATATCTTGCGGTCTGACAACGGGAACTGGAATAGGTTTAGAAAAATGTGTATGTTGTGTTTAAAGTAACTTACTGGCATTAAGTATCTTGCCTACATGACCAATCAATGGCTTATTATAAGATACAGCAGCCATCAAGGCATAAGACGAACGAGGATTTTTGCTTAAGAAGACAACACCGTCAATAAACTGGTTGGCATGGGGACCAACAATAAAGATGCAAGGACCTGATGCTGGTACAAGATGAGAATCACTTGTCTTGACTTCACGAAAAAAGACGTGCGATATAACCTTGAATAAGACACGAAAGGATTGATAGGTTATTGAAGGTTCAGTCATTAAAAAAAAGAGAAGATATAAAAGATATAAATTCAGGGACAAAAGACTATATTCACATGGGAAAGCATGTGATTACCTAAGGAATTGAATTGTATATATTTATGCAGCGACTTTTATTTTAGTAAGCATTGGGTTATGCCATAAAAAGACAAGGACAAAGACAGAGGATTGTACGCCAGAATGAGCAGTCATTCATGCTGATGACTTGTAGAGTATCGACTAGTTCAGCCACAGCCTACACACACAAGGATCGTTTTTTGGATTTACTATAAATTGGACCAATCAAAGAGTCACAGCAATTCTGTTGTTCTTAAATTCAATTTAATCTTTTCCCTTCCCTCTCTCTCTCTTTTTTTTTTTTATTTCTATACACACACATTATAATAGAATGGTAAATATAGGAAAATAAGTGTGAGACAATATCTATTAATAACACAACAACGATAGGCTGATTCAACTCCAAAGGGTACTATCAGGTAAAGATCAATAAAGAAACTGGGAATGCGTGGAAAGATGAGATGATGGAGATGATACTGATCCTTTCTTTTTTCTTTTATAGAAAGCGTGTTACTTCTCGCTCCAACACGAATAACAGCAGTGCCCGTGGCGGTATTCCTGGAGGAAGCACATCCAGTATGATGAGTATTTATTCTGATGATGCTCCTGGACTTCGCGTGTAAAGATTATTATATAACAAATGGTAAATATGTTATTCATTTTTTTATATAATAGTGATCCAGTCGTCGTCTTGGTCCTTTCCTTGACCTTTATTGCTTCTGTATTTGGTCTTCATATTGTTGGCAGATTTTTGGCTTAATGTATACATTGCGCACCATATTGTATTCTTTTCATCACATATACACATATATACTTTGAATCAAAAGAGAGAGAAAAAAAGGAAAAAGTACTATTACAACTATTTTACTGCTTCATCTGGGATAAAACAATCTGCTTTCTTTTTTGTTGAATAAAAAGACTCTTTTTTTATAAAGGCTTCTTTTTCTATATTTTGGAAACAAGGATACAATCAATCAAGAGGGAATCAACTTTATAATTGGGATAATACTTTAAGAATATATGTCTTGAACTTGTCTTTGACCGGATGTGAAATCATAGACATCCTTTTTAAAAATAGAAGACAATAGAATGTATGTTAAGTAAACCAAAAGTCTCTCTCTTTTTTTTCTTTTTTCTCTCTATTTGTTTCATTCTTTTTTTATGAGCGGATCGACCGCATAAAGAGGATATAGGCTTTCATCTACTTTCAGTCATGCATGAATATATGGTGCAGCCATGGTTATTCCTTTTTTTAATTCATGAACAAGCGGCAATTCAAAAGAGGACCAGATTCATTTATGTCAGCACCAAACGTTCTCTTCCCATCACGCCACAGGATGAAATGAATCTCAGTCTTAATCGCGGATAATGATTGCATTATGAACAACAACAGCCATATGCTTTTATTTTCTTTTTTCTTCTTCTTCTTTCTTTTTGTGTAAATACAGTAGATTTATAGATGGGCGCAGTTCAAAGAGACGTTTATAATCCTCTTCTTTTCGAAATTGCTTGGGAGGTTGCTAATAAAGGTAATAGAGAGAGAGAGAGAGAAAAGATACACACACGCGTGGAGACACTATATGCTGATCTGTCTCTAATATACAGTGGGTGGTATCTACACGGTCATCAAGACCAAAGTCCCAGTGACGATACGAGAATTTGGTGATCGCTATACCCTAATTGGTCCACTCAATTATAAATCAGCTCCCATGGAAGTCGAAGCATGTGAACCATCAAACCCCCATGTAAAGGCATGTCTGGATGAAATGAGTGAGCATGGTGTCAAGTACCTATATGGACGTTGGTTAATCGAAGGCTCACCCTATGTTCTCTTGTTTGATACCAACAGCGTCTTTCATAAACTGGATGAATGGAAAGGCGATCTCTGGCGTTCTGCTGGTATCCCTTCTCCTCCTGCAGATACTGAAACAAACGATGCGATCCTCTTTGGCTATCTCATCACTTGGTTCTTGGGGTTGCTCACTCCAAAGGTAAAAAAGGGAAAACTTGGGAAAAATACGGGATATGGAAATGACATATTTGCACATGTAGTACAATCAATCTGGGGACCCCGCAATCATCTGCCATTTCCATGAGTGGTTGGCCGGTGTCGCTTTACCTTTGATCAAGAAGCGTCATCTTGACGTTTGTACCATTTTCACAACACATGCTACTCTCTTGGGTCGTTATCTTTGTGCTGGTGATGTCGATTTCTATAACAATTTAGCCAATTTTGACGTGGATGCTGAGGCAGGTAAGCGTGGTATCTATCACCGCTACTGTATCGAACGAGGTGCTGCCCACTGCGCTGATGTCTTTACGACTGTCTCTCATATCACTGCTTATGAATCTGAGCATCTTTTGAAGAGAAAACCAGGTAATTTCTATGAAAGTATTTTTGTAGCAAACAATTGAACTTTTCAACAGATGGTGTCTTGCCCAATGGTCTAAACGTTGTCAAATTTTCCGCAATGCATGAATTCCAGAACCTACACGCGTTGAACAAGGAAAAGATTCATGATTTTATTCGAGGACATTTCTATGGACACTATGACTTTGATTTAGACAATACAATTTACATTTTCACCGCTGGTCGATATGAATACCGTAATAAGGGTGTAGATATGTTTGTAGAGGCTCTTGGACGTAAGTGCCGTAAGAGAGGAAAATCATGTTTATTTATCTTTTTTTTTTTTCTTTTTCTTTTTTTTTTTTTACAGGCTTGAACGCACGTCTCAAGTCATCTGGATCAAAGATGACCGTGGTAGCCTTCATCATTATGCCAACAACAACGCATTCCTTTAATGTGGAAGCACTCAAGGGACAGGCTGTCACCCGTCAGCTTCGAACGACAGTCAGCGAAATCCAAGACCGCATCGGTAAAGTGATTTATGAACATGCGCTCCGACTTGAGGATATCGATCCCGCCAAGTTCTTATCTGACGCAGATAAGGTCCTTCTCAAACGTCGTGTGTTTGCTCTCAAGCGTACTTCATTGCCACCCATCGTGACACACAACATTGTCGACGACCACAAAGACCCTGTTCTGAGCCAACTCCGCCGTCTCCAGCTGTTCAACAACTGGGACGATCGTGTCAAGGTCGTGTTCCATCCTGAATTCTTGAACGCAAATAACCCTCTCTTTGGTATGGACTATGAAGAATTTGTACGTGGATGTCATCTCGGTGTGTTCCCATCCTACTACGAACCCTGGGGATACACTCCAGCCGAATGTACCGTTATGGGTGTGCCGTCAATCACAACCAATCTCTCTGGCTTTGGATGCTTTATGGAAGAAAACATTGAAAACTGTGACGATTATGGTATCTACATCACCGATCGTCGCATGAGGTCCGTAGAGGAATCTCTCCAGCAGTTATGTGATCAAATGTATCAGTTTGTGCAAAAGACACGTCGTCAGCGTATCAATCAGCGTAACCGTACTGAGCGTCTATCAGATCTCTTGGATTGGAAACGAATGGGTCTAGAGTACATCAAAGCACGTCAACTGTCTCTGCGTCGAGCATATCCTGAGAGTTTTGTGGATGACGATGAAGATTTCCAAGAGACAGCCCATGTGAAGATTCCTAAACCTCTTTCGGCACCTGCATCTCCTCGTATACGAATGCAAGTGAATACACTACTAAATGACGATGAAGAAGAGGAAGATTATTTGTTCCCGGCACTTCGCAGAAATAACCAAACACAAGAGCAAGAGCTTTTAAGTGAAGGTGATATTGAGGCATTTAACAAGTTGGCACTCGAACATAAAGAGCATAAATAAAGTTTTTTTTCTTTCTTTCTTTATTCAGACATTTGGATATCTTTTTCTTTCTTCCACTCGACAAATTCATCAAACAGAACTGGCCCTATTGAATTATATGAGTATATCATTATTCTCTCTTTTTGTCATCATGCTCTTACACGCAGAAGATTCATCATAATTAGATAGATCAGTAGAAACAAAATCCAAGAAGCTTTGCCACTGATCTCGATTGATCACCTTAGCTGGTTTCTTTTCTTGTAGGAATGTAACAAACTCATGAACAATAGGGAATCTGTCGCCTAGCAGCATGGTCCACACAACAACAGCCGTCTTGATAAAAGTGTGTCAGCCCCTGAATAGAATAAATGAAAAAGCTTACCTCTATTTCCATGCATTTCTGGTCTTTATTCTTGGCATAACTAAATGTATATTTGTACATTTCTTTGAACTCTGTAGGATCATGAAACGCTTTATCAAACTCGGGTCGTTTTGCTTTTAATTTTTCAAGTGAATCTGTTCTATTCAGATAAAAAAAATCAATATACTGTTTAACCGTGCTTTCTCTCCTTGTTTTACCCTAGTTCCTCCATGCCTGCCATCCATTCTTGCTTTGTGATGTAGCCCATGGTTGATGTATGCATTTTCCAAGCAATGGCAAATATGAGTACCTAATATACAAGATGAATATAATGTTGCATGTGTGTTGATTAATTTACGTCTTCTATGGATAAGCCCAGATCTTCAAAGAACTGTCTTGTGCCGTCTGGGGTGATGGTATCAGGTATATCTGGGTCTGCATAGTGCTTAAATAATTGTTCACATTGTTGCTTGTTAAACTAAAAAGATCATGTAAATAATGATGCTAATGACTCTAACCAATATCTACCTGTTGAGTTGGTTTTATCTGATTTGTTTTTTGGTCTATTTGTAGATTATGATGTGATGCTTGGTTATTCAATCTCTTGCGTTTGGAAACGTTTGTCTGCAGTGAAGCTGTACTACTTGGTTTTGAGCCCATTTGAACAATGTTACGCTTTAATGACATACAACAACAAAAAGGTCAATAGCGTTCACAAAGTCGAAAAAGATAAAAAGTGCTTCCATTTTCAAGTGAAATTTACGGAACGTTAAATTGCCACCGCAATTAAGTCACAACTCGATCTATTGAAGCCATTTTTTTCAAATGTCTTTGACTTACCTCGATTACTGGCATCATGACCAGTATCCCAGCATTCTCTTGCATTTAGGAAGGATGCAGTCTTGTTTATAAAGTCAGTGTTGTAGTGACTGATCTTAGCAGATAGTTCAGGAAATGTCTCCTGAAAGAGCAGTGAGCAAAGGCCAGAAAGGCCAATGGCGAGGGCAGACAGGTTGTCTCTGGGTTTGGCAGTTTTTTTTTGTTTGACACCAACGCACAGTCAGGATTACGACACAAGAACGATCCTTTGACCTTTGTCTTGATATCTTTGCCTTTTATAACCTTTCGATGGATGGGGTGGTCCAGCTTGGAGAAGCAGTACATGCATGTTTGTGATATGTTTTCATTTGTGATGCACACATTGATGTTCATACCATGCATGCACTGCTTCCATTTTCCACCATATCATCTATATCCCTTTATTGTGGAGCCTACTCCCGTGCCTTTGTCTCCGATAAACATAACAGGACATGGTCTGCTTTTACCTTTTACTAAATAGCTTATATAATAGTTAGTATTCATCAATCATATATTACTGTGCTTTTTACCTTTCTTGCCTATCAAAAATATTCTTTTGCGCACAAGCGTCTTCGAAAGCGGTCGCTTTGCATTTCACATGTCCTTTTCAGTTTGACATGTTGCTGGTGTATATTCATTGCTTGCTCAACGCTTGTTGACAACTTTAAGTCTAACTTTGAAAGATTATTTTCAATGGCTTGTACTGCTTTGCCTTCTGTTGACTTATTTGTTTTTTCCAGCTTTCTTCAGACATTATAATATCCTGAGCCAATATCTATATCGCCTGCCTTTATTGCCATAGAAGACGGTAGCTGCAGAAATGAGTTTGCATCAGATTCTTCACTGCTATACTTGCTCACCATTTTCTGAGCTTCTTCTTTGCATCCATTAGCATCCTCCAATGCTTTGTACTTATTTCGTAGCTCAAGATGAAACTTGAATCGTTTCATTGTCAGGGGAACAGTACTTGTCATAGTCTTCAGACCATTATCTGTGCTAGAAAAAATAAATTCTTCAGGAGGATTAGCCTGTGGGCTTAGTCGACAATTTTCCACTTTAGCAATCCCATGGCCACATTTCTGCACAACATGCCACTGAGTATTGCTATTTTGGGAGGCAGTGGCTGTTTCGTGGGTAATTGCAGGTTTTTGCTTCATCGCTATCCTTTTAAAATACATCAGTTGTCTTTCCAACTTCAGTTTATCTCTTGCTGCTTGCACAGACAAAAACGACTGATTTCGTTCATGTTTGACTTGTTCGATAGCGTTGTATAAGTCAACCTTTTCTTCAAGGCTGCTATTTCTCCATTTGGCCTTCAAGCCTTTGATGTCCTTGGAGAAGTCCCTGTTATTGCTGTTCTTCAATGCATCTTTAAGCAATTTTTCTATCTGAACGACTTCAGATTGCAAGCCTTGGATTTCTTGCACAAGGGTCTCTTTTAGCTTTTTAGATTCCTCTTTCACAGTCGGATGATCTGTCAATTTATACGAGGCGGGACTTTTCTTCTTGTTTGAATCACCCACAGTATCCTTTGTTTCAAGCAAGCGGATGACCTTTATTCCAAGCAACAGTGTTATATTTTGAGCAAACTCTAGATCATTGGACTTGCACGCCACTGTTATAGCATTCATATCAAAAATGAGCTAAAAACAACATCCTTATTTTGGCGAGCTTCTTCAATCGATTCTATGAGATAGTTATCATAGTTGAATATTGCCAATGCACAAGGAAGTCTGGTCAATGTTTGATATAGTGATGGTCCATCTATTCTTAAAGCATGCAGTGTAGAAGCAGATGGCTGCGAGCAAAGCTTTCTGTAAAACTTCTTGTAGCCAGCATACAAAAGAGTATCATTCGCTAGGATGCAAAATGGTAATTGATGAGCTATGATGAACCGTTCTTTCTTCTTTGGAATATACGGCTTCAAAGCATTCAAAATCAACATGCAAGGATATGCTTCTTTTTCTCCAACGTCAGAACATTCCTTTTTCAGGTCGTCGATACTGAATGCATCTTTCCTGTCATCGAGAAGTAGGCTTTTCAGAACAGATTTTAAGCAGCGTAATCTCCTTCTTGTTAAATCTGTGGTGTTGTCTGTGATTAACTCTTCTTCTTCCACCTCATCCTCGTCATCATTTTTACTGGCGAGTTGACTTTCTCCTGTAACATTGCTCTCAGTTCTTATTATGTTGCTCCTTTCGACTTTCCTAGCCTGTGAAGCAAGGACGTTACATTGTCAATATCTTGTAGCACGAAAATAAGGTATCTTACCAAAACAGCCATTTTGTATCCATCAATCCTTTTTTGGTACGCATCAATTTTAGCTTTCCATTTGTGAGCTTCTTCAGGTTTTTTTTATTTTTGTTTCGTACTTTTTTTCTTGTATTCTTCGCCTCGTAAAATATTCCTTCTTGCATTTCTAGGCAGATCGGCAAAAGTAGATGTCCTGCTATTATCGTCTACTGGCTGTTGCGAATCTTTCTTTGATCTTTCTTCTGCTTTTTTCTGGATACAACTTCTGTATTTGGCTTCTCGTTTGGGCGCCAAATGTACTCGTAACAAAACATCCAGTAAGCTGTTCATCAAGCCATAGAAGATTTTTGGCGTGCTCCACTTATTTTTTATGTTTGTAGTAACTTTACCAAGAGCATTTTCCATTTCATAAGACTTTAATGATGTTTCTTTAAACTTGCCTCGCTCTATTCCAGATGATTCTAGGGCCTTGAAGATGGCCATCTGAACCGGATGCTTGTTTAAGTTTGTCTCTTTCGCACCAACTAAGCCAAAGTAGTAAGAATGTATCAAACCAATGTGTTGATGTTCCATAAGCATGTTAAAGTCCTTCGTAAAAGAATCTGCTACGGAAAAAGGGCCAATGGTATGCTCTATAGCACAGTCTTGGCTGGGTAAAAAGCCATCTGGAAGTATATTTGCGATATTAAAAGAGCCTTGCATGATCATATCGCAATTTCGTAACTCTAACAGAACCATATTCATTATGAACGTGATATTGATAATGTAATCAGAAGCTTGCGTAAAAGTGCTTTCAGGTTTTTCCAAAATAGCTTGTTTTATCTCTAATGGTAAATCGTTTCTGATTATGCGATTTACTGCCACGCTACAAGTTCTATACTCTACATCGGTAGAATGAACCTCGAGTTCTGTATCGCCATGTTCCCCTTCTGTTACTTCTTCCCTTAAATTTCTTACTATAGAATGAAAGTTTCCTTGAACGTATTCTTTAAAAACTACATCATTCTTTTTTATGGAATTTTTGTCCAAATAATCTCTCAGAACAGTAAGTGTACAGCTTGCATACGTTGCAGCTTGTGCCAAGACGCCCCTTGGTAAGGCTTTGATATTGAGCAACTGTTGTTCCAGCTTGTTCAGATCCCTTTCCACATTTTTGCTTTTTTTTAGTAGTGGAGTCAACGGTGGCCTTTATATAATCATGAATAGAACGCAAGAAGCTGTTGTATAAGAGTTCAGGAGATTCTGGTACAAGACGTGGTCTTTTTAAGGGAGGATTCTCAGAGCTTTCGCTAGCAGTACGCTTCAAGTTTTGCCGTAGAATTGGAACCCTTGTTATGTTAACGCCATCAAAATAGCTTTTCAGTTCAGTATGTTTCATTCTAGGTTATAAAGTGTTTGAGCTATAAGGAACTCTCATCAGACTGTTATCCTCACTAATCTGATGATAGCTTTCAGAGATTAGTGAAGGCAAGAGCAAAAAGAAAAATAAAGTTGTTGCTGATATCCTTGGCCGTGTCAAAGCTTATTTATCACAGTGATGTTGTCATCTGCGTTAGATACAGTGAAATGACTTATTTTCTTAATTAAAGTAGAATATTTCTACAATATGAAATTAGCAATATCATCTCCATATATCCTGACTAGACGTTATAAACTTTTCTACCAAGGTGAATATTTGCTATATTTTTTATTCAGATGGGTAATACTGGAAGCGCTGCAATAGGATACTGCAAGATTCAAAAAAGAAAATACCACAGTTTATTTCAGGAGATCATACAAGCTTTTAATTACAGCCACGCTTCCTGTAATGAGGCATATTAACAGCTCATTGGTGCAGCTGGCCTTACAAAGCCTCATGCTGATACAGTGAAACAAATCTGATAAATAACGCCAAATTATATTTCACGGCAAAGAAGGCCTTGATCTTCATTTGGGGCAGAAGACCTTTCTTGCTGAGCAACAGGGGCAGAAGCACGGGGAGAAAAAGGCAGCTTGGTTACGCGGCTGACCAAAAAAATATGCTTGCACATCTTTGTTTGATCAGGGCAGCTGCAGTTCTTCAGAAAGCCTTCTTTGGTATCATCTCATAAAAGAGAATGTCTTAAGTGAAGGATCTGTATTGATAGACATTTTCTTCAAGCTGCTCTGCCATGGAACAGGCAACGTCGTAATCAACGCAGATGCTGCTCTTCTCTTCTTTTCTTCGTTGGCTGTCAAGCGAAACCCACCGAAATCATGCACAGCTTTGATTGTATCTTGCCAATAATCTAATGCTACCACTTGGGATAACAAGTAGATTAGGCGATCTACACGCAAAGAGCAAGAGTGACCAAGATAGAACGTCTTCAATTGGCTATGATACGATTCTAATACTTGGACAAGTAGGATCCTGTTTTTTTATTTATATAAACGCGGCATTCTTTTATAGTATATTAGTCAGTGAATGGAGCACTTTCAAATTTATAATAGGATTACTTAATTATATCGTATGAGATTACTATTCGTTTTGGGTAATCAAGGAAACCCCCATCAGCTATTTCATCTACCTTACTGAATACCCCTCAGTTCGACTTACGTACTATTTGGTTCGAGGAATATTTAACCAAACATCGTTTCTTTCGGTCCCAGTAAATGACAGCTAGATGCATCCATAGCGGTGAGTTGGTTAAAGTTGCTTATCTGAGCCAGTAGGAATAATGTAAACGGTAGCCGATTCAATGTTATGGTTGTTGTAAGACTTGTGGTAAATATACCCTTCTACAACATGACAAAAGATGATTTCTCTACTTTTTATAAACTATAAAAAAGACATGGCTTCCATTTGCTTACCCTAATTATATTTACTTCCTTTTCCTTCTAATGATCACTCTAGTTACTTTGTGTCCAGAGTACGTATGCTGCCTTTCCTTATATCAGATATTATCTCATTGCTATCTTGGGGTTACAACTAGCCTTTTCTCTCTTTCTCAACAGATAAATTATAGAGAGAAAACACTGCAGTGATTTTAATATAGACTCACGCGACAACACTGTGGGAAATTTTGGACAATGTTTATATTAGAAATCTGTGAGGAGCGGAGCATATGCGTCAAAGCCCTCATGTTTCTCTTTACTTTCGATATCCAAATTTGTACGATAATGCCTTTTGTGTCGTCTTTTGTACTACTGGTAATCAAGAAGAAGCAAAGACAAGATTATGTTTTTATTGCTCGCAAGTTTTATGAAGTTTCTTTTCTCACTAGTATGTTATTGACTTTGACTGAGGAGGAAAGGGTGTGATGGCTGAGTAGTTGTGTATCAAGAAAGAGGGGATCTGTTTAAGCCAGTATTGCAATGTCATTGTTAAACTTTAAAGTATTACACCAAAAGTAAACCTATCAACAGACACGCGTAAACACAAGTCATTCCTTAAACGGCCCGCATGAAATGAGTGGTTTATTTTGTGTGGGGCATGTGTACCATTGGACCCCTTTCCATATTGGTTCAATTGACACTGACCAATGAAAAATACCCTTACTAAAATAGAAGGTGTGACCCATAAAATGTCATATTCATAGTAAATGTGAGTAATGTAGTGATTGACTATATATAGTAATTGATAGCAAACAGAAGGAGGGGTTTAATCATCGGAATATCGTGTGAAGATAACTATTGTGTTCCTGAATTTACATTGTTTAAAGAAGAAAAAATATTCTTTTTTCACCTTTTTCTTTTCTTTTTTATTATTTTATTGTTATTTGTAAATAGATTTGCATAAAATGACAGTTTGTATACCAACAAAAGATGGAATCCCATATGTCCAATGGATTAATGTAAGTTGTCTTTATAATCATTTCTTTTTTTTTTTTTTAATTCATTTTTTATATAAATAGACATTGTTTGGTGATTGTGTCTATGGAAATCAAGATGCGGTCAGTTTACTTTTAGGATATATTTCAATATGCTTTTGGTTAAATGCACAATTACCGTAAGTAAACTTGTTTGTGTATATTATATATTGTATATTTAATATTATTATTTTATAGCCAAGTCATTGAAAATTACAAGATGGGCTCAGCTGATTGTCTAAGTCTTAATTTTCTATCCATTTGGTTAGCTGGTAAATATATAGTACACGTATTATTTTATAGATTATTTACACTTTGTAATAGGTGATACAGCTAATCTGATAGGAACCATCCTTACAGATCAGTTACCATTTCAGTTTTACTTGGGCATCTATTTTGTATCAATTGATATATGTTTATTATGTCAATGGATTTATTATAATAAATACAAGAAAAGACAAGATGAATATGTTATTATACCTCAAGAAGATGTCATCACAAAGCACCCTTCAAATTCATTATTTCAACATCCTGCAATACATTCCCCAGTAAATATACCAGTCATTATGAATGATGAAACTACCCCATTCTCTTCTTCTGCTTCACCTTCAAAATGGTACACTCTTTCTCTAAAAGATCAACAAAAGCTCATGTCTGTTTTGTTCTTTTTCACTTTAAACATCACTTCACCCACGCAAACAACAACACAAACGATAATAGAAAATAACTTTGTTTGGATCGGCAGAATCTCAGCTTGGACATGTACCACTCTCTATTTACTATCAAGGATACCACAGATACTAAAGAACCGCCGACGACAATCCATCGAAGGACTATCGATATCTCTCTTTGTCTGTGCAGCCTGCGCCAATTTGACTTATTCCCTCAGTATACTCACTCACCCTGGTCATACCATAGAATCACTTTTAGAAGCCTTACCTTATTTAATCGGCAGTTGCGGTACCCTCATCTTTGACTTCTTCATCTTTTGTCAATTTCTGTATTATACACATTATAATAAACCAACCGTGAATCATGTCGTCTGATAGTGCACATAGACACACATACACACGAAAAACCTGGTTCACCGATACCCTTTCTCTAGATACCGGAGCAATCAGCCGATCATGTCACATATCTTGCACTAACACACAAGATTCTTACCATTTACGTGTTAACTCCCTATTTGTCTTATCAAAGGGAGAAAAAAGATAGATAAAGGGTAAATACGTATGTTATCGACGTCACTACAGGCTGATAATATCCTATGACTTTGATTTCTGCTATCTTTTTTTTTTGGTATTATATCAATATACACAATGGTTATAGATAGGACAAAAGTCCCTGTTTTAGAAAACAAGGAAAAGTTGACGTCAAATAAGTGCTTGATAAATAATATTGGAAGGGGGAATGCTTTTCTATTTACAAAACACATTTTCGTTATTCTTTATGCTTTGTGTTTAGAATAAGGGTAAAGCCACTTATGTCCGCTGGCCCCAGTTTTTTTTTTTTTTTTTTTCAGTTAATGCAAAATAAGTGATTATCTTTTTCATGTCATATATTCATTCGTCCCTTGTGATGTTTATTATATCTAAACATTAAAACCAGTTAACGCATCATAAAGACTTTTTTCCTTACACAAATGCATATAATGACACCGTGAGATAATTGTGCGCGTGTCTGTGTTCACGTTACCAATTTCAAGAGTGCATTAAAAAAGCAAGAGGTAGAAATCTTTGGTTCATTGTTGAACAAGTTACCTGTTCCTATTTTTTTTTTTTTTTTTTTCAATATGGAGATAATGGTGTAAAGGTGTACAGATCAGTGTGACATGTCTATAAAGGCGCTCTCATGTCGTTATCTCCTTTTTTCCCCCTTAATGAAAGCTTGAATAAAGAAACAGTACATATTTCAATCAAAAATTGTTATTTTTTTTTTATTGCATGCACTGGATTATCTGAGGTTCAATACATTAATTATCTCTTTCTTTTTTACTGCACTTATGGAATGAAGCATCAGCAACAGCCTCATCAACAATTCATGTGGCTACCAAGGCTTCTAGCCAAAAACATGTACTCAATATCCGTTATATGCTCAGCACTATTTATTCTATTATTCATATGGCATTTACCACCACAACAACAACAAGTAGAGCAGACTATCAAAAATGATAAACCTATCAATAGAGATTACTATTATTCTAATCTCGAGCAATCATCTCTTCTTGTCACAGTACAAAACAGACATCAGTTTATATCCTTTCATCCACTACTATGTCGCTTCCAACATTATCCAGTTCATCTCGTCTTATTGCCTAATGGCGATCTTTCTCAGCAAAAAGCACAGGATGTCCTTTCGGCCACTGATTGTCAGCATGTCGATAATATCGTTATTCATGATCTTACAACAAAGACAGAAGAGGCGCTATTTGAGCTGATGAAAACAGAACGTACAAAAGTAGTGATTCGATCTAATGAATCTAGAGATCATTTACTTGAAGCGTTTGTTGACAAACATGAGATAACCATGATTGCTTTACCTGAACAAGACATTACTCATGCTCTTTGGATACCTGATCTCTCAATAGACTCTTTACAAAGTAAGATCAATAAACACACATGAAAAAGCACATCACTTAGGTTGCCTTATATAGATTGGAATAAAGTAGATATCAAGCTTGTCATCATCACCGACCGTCGACCCCATTCACTCTCCCGACTGTTACAATCGGCACTAAGATCCGTCTATTTTGGAGATCGAGTGGACCTGAATGTGCATATGGAACAATCAGCCGATCGTGTGACCCGAATGTTGGTGAACAGCTTCATGTGGAAACAAGGCACCAAACAGATCCGACACCGTATCAAAAAGGGCGGTCTGATGCCTGCGATTGTCGAATCATGGTATCCTAGTCATGACGATGAGTATGCCGTACTGCTCGAAGACGATATCGAGGTTTCACCTTATTTTTATGCGTGGTCAAAGTATGCCATCCTCAAATACCGATATGGTCGAGACCGTGAGGCGTATCGCTTGATGTACGGCGTCAGTCTGTACGCACCGCGCAATTTAGAATTATTGCCTGCTGGCCGAGTCACCTTTGATCCGAACTCGGTTCTCTTGCCGCGATACCCGCCTCAGATGCCTTATCTGAGTCAAGTGCCCTGTAGTTGGGGCGCGGTCTACTTCCCGGAACACTGGCGAGAGTTCCACGGATATTTGGTCAGACGACTTGAGGACTTGAATTTGCCAAAGAACAGTACGGCTCGTGTGATCAGTGTACCGGGCAGCCGTTCTGATAAATGGAAAAAGTCATGGAAGAAGTACTTTATTGAACTTGTCTATCTGCGCGCCTATGTCATGCTCTATCCTAACTTTCATCAGTTTGAAGCCTTTTCGACGAACCATGTTGAGGTGGGTACGCATTTCAAGTCGGACGGCAAACGACAGTCAGTCATCGGTACCTTCATGGTCCCTCTCATGCAACGAGACACGATCCTGTCTCAGCTACCGGACCACCGTCTGCCATTTTTTGAAGAACTGCCCGTACTCGACCTTTGGGGCCGTCTCCAGACCCACGAAAGCTTGGACCGTGTTGCGGCAGAATACCATGAGCATGTGTCCACATGCACTCGAACCATTGGATCGTTTGATCCCAAAGATATCTTTTGCCGTGTGGATGGGCCCCCAGATCCTCCTCAGGTCTTTCCGGGCACAGCCAAGAAGCCCAAACTGCCAGTGCTCGTGAAAGAAGCGGTTCAGCCGATTGAATATAACTACAAGCCGACGCATACCGAGGAAGAAGCCGAACGTGGAAGAACGCTCCTGTTTGAACTCGGTCCAAAACCGATCGATGTAGCTCAGTTGACCCCCGGAGAAGACAAGTCGGTGGGTCGCGATGATGAAATGGTTGACTTGGAAAATGATTTGGATACCTTGAACAGAATTTATTACAAGATGAATCCTCAGAACCTTGACTTTTTGAATGATGAACAGGAACAAATGGAAGAAGAAGAAGAAGAAGAAGGCTTTGATGATCAAGATGAAATAGAAGATGATTTGCAGATTGTTGAAGAATAAAGTCATTGCTTTATTTTGATTGGATAGCATTTACAGTAACATTATATGTGTGTGTGTTTCTATGGCAATTGAGGGCAATTGAGGTGATCATCAATTTTTATGATGAAAGACAATAAATAACCAAAAAAGGAGATTAAGTGATGTCAATTGAAATAGCCAGAAAGGATAAACCAATGAGATTTGAATTCCTTTGTGTATTTTTGTCGCGTGGATAACCTTCTTTTTTTCTCTCACTCTTACTCACACACTTCTTTATCTTTTTTAACTCTTTTTTTTATTATAAAGCAAGTGAGACAGGCAAAGAGAGAGGAAGAAAGAGAGAGAGAGAAAAAAAACAGAGCTTGACATATAAACATATATATTCTTAATGAAGACATTCAGTCCTAAACATTGCTCGGTGGTTATATACAATGACCATAAAGATGATGACCTATTACCACTTTCATTATTTATCTCTATTTACAAGTCGGGTACTGTAAAGATGTTATGTGTGTCGATATATTATAACTTATATAAGTTTCCTTTTAGTTGTCATAAAGCATGACAAGACGGAAGTAATACAAGAACTGAGGAGTTATCATTGTCATCACCCTGTTTTACTGTTAATTGATACAGAATCAGGCATAAATGAATGTCCAGAGTTACTGTCGACAGTTGTGAGGTTTATCAGAGAAGGATTATTGATTAATACGATACCGATCGTATGTTCAACATTGGATTGTCCCCATTTTATGGTCAAATGTATCAATGAAGGTGCAGCTGATTATGTAATAAAGCCGCCTAGTGAGGATGTCATCAAGACATTATTCTTGGTAAAAAAGAAAAAAAAGACAAGATATGCGCTTCATTAAACATGATCTATATAGAATGTAGCAAGGTACAATACGAATACCATCATAAACCAAGATGTTCAACAAGAGACTTGTCGATTGGCCGAATATGGAAAAGTGTGGCCCAAGTTTAAAGAGAGACTCAAGAGCGTCTTTTTACAAGAGACATGGTAAATACGATAGACATGGATAAATTTGTCGCCCCCATTGACACATGTTGTTAGGTTATCCAAGATTATCGCTGAATATTATACCCCCAAGCCCACGGTTCATCGATCATCCATGAAATCCATGTTGGAGTAAGTCAACAGGACATGTGTAATAGATGATAAACTTATATATATATAAAGGGATAGAAAAGAATACTTGAAATCACAGATTTGCAGCTGGAATTTCCTACCGCTTGATCTGGAGCTGAAGGATTTAGTAGAAGTTGTCTATTTGATATTGAATCAAGTCTTGACCTCATTTGATGAATTGAAGTCACTTTGTGTTCCCAGCAGTAAGTTTAAAAAACACACTCTAATAGAGAAGAGGATTGACACACAAGCACCATTTTAGGTGATTTGTATCACTTTATATTTGACATTTGCAACTCGTACCACGGGACAAATCCTTATCATAACTTTAGGCATGCAGTCGATGTACTTCAAGCGAATTATTATTTTCTCTGTAAAATGGGTTTACTCAAACCCATGTATCCTTCTAATGAATTCACTTTTGGACATTCTCAGAACCCAGTGATTCGACTGATGACCCCCTTGGATATATTTGCATTACTTATGGCAAGTATAGGTCATGATGTTGGCCATCCTGGTGTCAATAACAATTTCATGGTAATAAAAACAAAAGGAACAGTCAACAAGAGGCTTACATTAAATAGATCACAGCATCAACGCCTTTGGCCATCATATATAATGATAAATCAGTCCTTGAAAGTTTTCATGCTATGTCCTTTTTCCATCTACTACAAGATAATTGCTTCAGCCAATTAACTGATCTTAAAACATATCCTAATTATTGTAGTAAGTTTGCTATATATATATATATGTTGTTGATAGTGTGCCTTATATTTTTTTCATAGCCTTTCGCAAGATTGTTGTGAATAGTATATTAGCTACAGACATGAGTTTACATGATGATTATGTTCAAAAGATTAACGATCAAGCCAAGAGAATACGTGAGAACGCGATTGATCCGACAGACAACGCTGCGGCTGAAAGAGAAAAGATTATATTGTGTGGTGCATTGATCAAATGTGCTGATATTAGTAACTGTGTAAGTTTTGTAGGAATGATAGTTGATGTATACAAACATATTCATTCTATATACATTTATATATATTAGGCTAGACCCTTTGAGTCTGCTAAGCGGTGGGCAGAGATATTAGCAGAGGAGTTTTTTGAGCAAGGAGAACTGGAAAAAGAGTTTGGACTAAACGTTTTACCGATCAATGAACGAGGCAAGGTGCCATTAGAAGATTTTCAATTGAGCTTTAAGCGGTTTATTGCACTTAAATTATTTGAAGCTGTTAGCTCAGTCACTGAAGGTAAAGTATGAGATAGAGCGATAAAGTACTCATGCCTTCCCTATAGACATGCAATTCACAGTAGATATAATTTATGATAATATAAACACTTGGGAAAACATGAAGAAAAAACAGGAAATAGATTTGAAATTTAAGCAAGACGTAAAAACTGAACAACATAGTGATATGACGCCTAATAATAGTATATCTCCTAATCAAGTTTCTTCATTTGATAGTAAAGTCCCTAGTCAGCAGAGGTCATCAAGATCAGGAATGAACCCATGATGTGTATATAAGTGTATTATTGGTACTATAGATTTACATACAAACAAACAAAAAAAAAGTGTATGTGTATTATTTGTATAGTTTATGTTGTCCAATAAATCTTTTCTTTTTTTTTTGGTTCTTTCATTGTGTAAATAAGAATAATAATAATAATAAAAACAAACTATCCTCTCTCCCTGGTTCCCCCTTCCCCCTTTATATGCGTATATATTTATGTGTGTAAACATTTTGTAATGCAACAATAAAATAAAATAATAATAAAGGAAAAAGAGAAACGATGTGCAAAAAAAGGAGATAATTATAAACTATCGATACGTTGGAAAGACCTTCCGCCTTTAGGTCTTTCATGAAGCCTTGGATTATTCTTTGCCAAAAGCTCTAAATAAAAGATAAATAACAGACTATATAATATACTATTGTTCTTATTACCTCTGTCCATTTTTGCATAATCAATTTCGCAGTCGTGTCTATCAGGATACCTGTGTGTATCACAAAATACATAATCACATCTACATTTATTGGCTGCTTGTTTGGCTAATGGAATCTAGTTTTATGTATGTGTCAGTTGATAATTGTGTAAGAGATGAACATTTTCTTTTACCTTGATTCGACATTTGAAGCATCTTCCTTTATTTGTCTGAACTGGTTTATTGTCATTCTTTGAGTCAGATGGTGAAGGTATTGAAGGTGGCACTGTTGTTTCAATATCTCTCGGTTCTGGTGAAGGCGTTCGGAGATGCTTTCTGGTTGTTGCTGTAGTAGTAGAAGGTGTAGATTGCTGCTCTCTAATTGTTGTTTCTTCTTTTGTTACTGCTTCATTTTTGGCTGTTGCTTCTTTAAAGCACTTTGAGCACATGTTATTGAATAGTTCATTACCATAGAACCCACAACCTGCTGTGCAAAGTGTAGGTGCTTTGGGACTTTTATTATTTTCCATAGTGTGAGTTTGTTATTTTTTTGTAAAAAGGAAAAAAATAAAAAAATAAAAATAAAAAAAAAGAAAGAGGTTATCCTCAAACAAAAAGAAATAAGGAAAGTTCCACAGTGACGTTTCTTTACTGACTTCTGCTGCCATGGCGACTCTAATATTAAAATAACGCTGTTATATGGTATTGTTCTTTATCTTTTTTTTTTTTTTTTTCTTTTCTTTACTTGATATAGCGCTGTATAATATCCTGCATAATACCATGCCATGATCACATTGGATAATCCATCATCATCTCCTGTACTCACCGGTGGTGGTGGTGGTATTGAATAGCCATACTGTGTTTGTTCATTTATATTTTCTGCTTGTTTCTCTTGTTCCTCTTGGTCATATTGTTCTTCTTCTTGCCCATATTGTTCTTCTTCTTGTTCGTACTGTTCTTCTTGTTCGTATTCTTCTTCTTCTTGTTCATATTGTTCCTCTTCTTGTGCATATTGTTCCTCTACTTGTCCATATTGATTTTTAAAATGCACTTTCTTATTGCTGATTTGATCTTCTTTAGTCTTTTGTCTCTTACGGGGTTCTTCTTCTTGTTGCTTTAATGTCTCTCTAATTTCCTAACTGAGTTTATTGCAAACATGTTTGTTTTTAATTCTTTTACTTTGGTAGATTGTCCATGATGGATTGAGTTACTTTTTCAAAAGTATCAAATGACGTTGGTTGTTCATGACATGTCTACATTTTTTTTTTTTTTAATTAGTTTGATCAAACAAATGGCTGATTATTACTTTATAGCTCTTCAATAAAGCATCCCAATATTCTATAATACTAGAGTCCCAAGTATCTGGTACCTAAATAAGACGCGTTTACACATGAGATATACATTTATTATTATTATATTACTTTGATAGACATTTAAAAAGAGAAAGTAATAAAAAAAGAAAGAGGGGATATAATTTTTCATATACATAAAAAAAGGGTATCTCAATCAAGTTTTGCTCGCAAGTTTTCGATTTCACCATGTAATTCCTCTAGACTGGCCTTGAGCGTCTTGACATCATCATATTTACCCTCTCTTTCAGCATCACGAATAAATCCTTCTACAAGACGAGTCTGTTCTAGATAAGTTTCCAATTGTTGTTTCAATTGCTTTCTCTCTGGCTTTTCTTTTAGTATACGAGGCAGCATTTGAAGTGGAAGCATATTCTGCTGCAAGTAAATGTTGGATGCAGCACAGATATTAGTCTGAAGTCGCTTCATACAAGGTGATCTCGCAGGAAGTGCCTTGATACTCTTGACCAGTGTATCATATAGTGCAAAATTATCTAGTAGCGACTTTCGAATTTGGCTTGCTCTAAGGAAGCTTTCACTCGTCCTGTTCAGTGCCTTTTCTTTTCTATATTAAAAAAATGATAAGAGAGATCATTGCTATTAATAAAATTATGCTTACTCTAAAGCAAGTATCAATTGATGAAACTTGGGTAATTGATTTTCTATATTCTTTCGAGTAATAGCAAGTTGATTATACAGCCGAAAGATGACGGACGGATTCTGTGATTGTTCGTTTAAGAGTTTTCTTCTAAATGCATATCTCACACAATGACAACATGCTCGGGTATCTCCAACAGGCTCTGTATCAAATGTGTCTGTATGTTTTTAGTATTTCTTCATGATTTTCCCTTCTTTTGTTTTTTACCTGAAGACATGTCTACGTATAATGGAATCATCTTGGAGCATCTAATGTTACCACAAACAACTTTTCCGCATAATCGACAGTGATGTTTACGATTAATCAAAGTAAAAGTACTCCTACAAGTTAAAAAAAGTCAATCATGTATATGCCCCGTGTTTTCAATATTCTTATTTACTCGCAATAAGGGCATTTCTTGACAAGCTTATCATCTTCCCATTTCGTCACTGATTGTTCACCATCTAAATGATAATAAATAAATGAGACATCCCCCCCTCTAATGTGTATCTTTGTTACCTCTATAT
The DNA here is from genome assembly GCF_002708625.1 of Rhizopus microsporus ATCC 52813. NCBI lineage: Eukaryota > Fungi > Mucoromycota > Mucoromycetes > Mucorales > Rhizopodaceae > Rhizopus > Rhizopus microsporus. The sequence continues at coordinate 976,542 of NW_019671918.1, read as the reverse complement.
TTTAACTTCATACTCAATATGCTGTTATTACTAGACACAAATGACGACTTGGGTGACAGAATGCTTCCTAAACTACTATCTCTGGATGATGCAGAATCAGATCGATCGAGTGATATACTTTGTACACTGCTTGAAGGTGACAAGAGTCCGTTGTTAAAACGATCATTGACAAAATGACCATTATGACTATTCTTGCTATCAGTCGATAAATGAATTCTTGCCAACTATATATTAATTAACACAAGCTCTCCTTTTCTCTCTCTCTCTCTTTT
>NW_019671918.1:953569-976170 GCF_002708625.1 Rhizopus microsporus ATCC 52813 | reverse complement strand
TTTTTTACCTTTTCCAAGCGTTTCTCTAATCGATTGCTTTCCAAATGAACCTTATCAATAATCTTGACCCTCTTGCTCAATAAAATACTTGTCTTATCACGTGTCACTCCCCCATGATCCATATATCCTTTTCGACTCACATAGCAGCCCATACACACCTTACACCAAACACCATTCTCTGGGTCATGCTGTGCTTGTCTATTGAGTCTAATTTCATATTGCGTATGAAACGCACAAAACAACTTGCCACATCTAAAAGTCTTTGTTAATACATTATATTTATACAGTCATTCTTACTTTCTGCAATGCTGTTTCCCTGCTCCAGATTTTCCTACAATCTTGGTACACTCTGGCATCTGGCACTTATCGTTGCCTGTTTCACGTTGCCAATGGTCTTGTGTAACATATTCGCTTTGTTGTTGGTCTGACACAAAAAAGCTTGGGTTACTGCTCAAGTCAACCCACTGCTTGGGCACACTCTTGGTCGTCAGGGAGGTTGATACCTTCTTTTGTGCATTTCGTAGCCAACTCAACAAGGCGCCTTTGGAGTCCTCTTCGCTGTGTTCTCTATCTAAATGCTATCATGTGTGTAAATAAATATATCAATGATGCAGTTATTCGCATATACATTATTCAAGTCCTGTAAGGAAACACAAGGGGCTTGACATATAGGGCAAAATACGCCTTCAGTCGGTACATAGTCTTGGTAATTATATTGATGACCTGTTGTCATCTTTAATAATTAAAGAAAAAGAAAGAAAGAAAGAAAGAAAAATAAAGAGAAACAATGCGATGCTGAGAATAAATAATACTTTTTTCTTTTCTTTTTTGTTTCTTTGCTATTAATGGAGAACGAAAGTCGGTCGATTGTTATTTTATATGGATCCGAAACGGGATCTTCTCAAGACCTTGCAGAAAACTTGGCAAGACAAGCAAAACGTCGTCATTTCAAGACAAGAGTGTATGCGATGGATGACTATGATAGAGTATATATACACATCTTTTTCTTTATATGTAGACTAATAATATATGTAGAGTCAACTAGTAGAAGAAAAGCTCGTTGTCTTTATTTGTTCGACAGCAGGGCAAGGAGACGAACCTGCTAATATGAAGGTAAACCCGAGATAATATAGCTTGTATGAGGATTAAGCCTTTTGGGACTATTAGAGCTTTTGGAGGTTCTTACTACGCAAAAATCTACCAAATGATATCTTGAGTGACATAGACTGTGCAGTAGTTGGATTAGGCGATTCATCTTATAGAAAGTAAGAAAGATAGAATGCGACATGACATTATCTAATGAAGTGTCAGTTTTAATTACCCTTCTAAAAAGCTATACAAGAGACTGCTACAGTTAGGTGCAAATATGCTACTCGAAAGATGTGATTGTGATGATCAACATTATTTAGGGTATATTGAAAAGAGCAAGGAAAAGAGAGAGAATATAACTGATAATTTATAAACAGCATAGATGGTGCATTCATACCTTGGACTGTACAATTCTGGAGTATTGTCATGGACAAATATCCTACAAGCAAACCTATATTATCTGAAGATGTATTATATCCTTTTTATATATATATATATGCTTAATCACCTTTTTAAACTATCTCCCCTATACATCCTTAACTACTTTGTACATTGCCACCAACTTTTCGTATAGAGCTTTTATCATCTGATGCAACAATACCAGTAAGACAACAACAACAACAACAACAAGGGATTGACATGAAAGTGATTCAAAACACAAGGATCACAGCACCCGATCACTTTCAAGACGTTCGACATATCGAACTTGCATCCGACCAACTCGCATATCAGCCTGGAGACATTGCCGTGATCATGCCGCAAAACCTGCGTGAAGAAGTCGACATGTTTTTAGGCTTGATGGGTTGGTCAGAGTACGCTGATCAAATGATCCGCATCACTCCCAACGAAGAAGCTGTCTTGTCTTGGCCCGAACAACTAAAATTTAGAGATTTATTTATCCATCACCTTGATATCTTTGGTGTACCTAGACGATCGTTTTTTGAAATGCTGGCTTATTTCACAAAAGACGAAAACTTGAAGGAAAGATTACGAGAGTTTAGTTCTCCCGAGGGTCAGGTAAGAATAAGAAAATAGAGTAAAAAGGAGCTTCATTAAAATGTTGATTTATAGGAGGACATGTGGAATTATTCGCTACGTCCAAGACGTACGATCACTGAAGTCCTGTTTGACTTTCAGCCTTTAGAGATTCCATTGGACTATATCCTTGATGTCTTTCCACAATTAAAGCCAAGGTCATTTTCGATTGCTTCTAGCGTAAGGATGCACCCTGGACGGATGGAATTGTGTGTGGCGATTGTAAAGTACAAGACAAATTTGAAAAGAATACGAAGGGGTGTCATGACAAAATGGTTAGCGACATTGGCGCCTGGTGACATCATCCCGGGAGTGGTCATCATGAAGGGAACAATGAGTTTACCTCCTGCGGATACACCATTGATTGCGATTGGTCCAGGTAAGGCTGCGTAGAGAAACAATGGTACAAATACTCACACATCATGCATAAAAGGTACGGGTGTTGCTCCCATGCGATCGTTTATAGAAGAAAGAGTTGCGATTGGAACCAAGCAGAACGTGCTGTTCTTTGGTTGTCGATACCACGATAAAGACTTTTATTACCAAGATCAATGGAACACGTATCAGGACAAAGGACAGCTCGTGCTCTATACCGCATTCTCTCGAGACCAGCGTGGAAAAGTGTACGTCCAGGACCGTATCTTGGAACAATCGAGTTTCTTGTGGGACCTTATCAACCAACAAGGAGCTAAAGTGGTCATTTCTGGCTCTACAGGCAAGATGCCTGATCAAGTGGCTTACGCCTTCAAGCAGATCTTTATGAAAGAGGGCGGTCTAAGTGCGCAAGAGAGTGAAGCTTACTTTAGTTTATTGGTAAAGAGAGGACAGTATCAAGAAGAATGCTGGTCTTAACAATAAAGTCTATATCTTGCTCTCTGGATGCTAATCACATATTCTTTGGGTTCCTTTGCTGTGTCGTGGTATCCAAGGGGCCCCAAGTCACAGTCTGCACAGGAGAGGTACTTTGTCGTATCGACTGTTTTTGAAAATCCAACGTTTTCAAAATCCATCATGTTGCCAACAAGCCAAAACTGAGCATTTTCTTCTATTTGATCTATGTTATTATCGGGTAAAGCAGAAGCAGGTAACTGAAGCTATATTATAGAATTATTTATAAGAAAAAGAGAGCTATGTGTGTATTATTTACTTTCGAAGCGTCTCTTTCTACTAGAGTGGCTGTATTTCTTTTTAAAATGACGCATTTACAACTTTCTTTTGGACAAAGAATATCGGCAGTATTCTTTTTTGATGAAGGGTCGACAAGTGTCTTTAAGGGATCTTTAATGTCTTTATATGCAATTACTGTCTGTGTCATTGGATTACAGAAAATGAGAAAAAAAGAGAGAGAAATGCACACTCCGCTTATACATGTAAGCACAGTCTTTTCAGAAAGTAAGTCGCATTTTTGCAGTTTTTATAATACAATTTATACGAAAAGGTGACAAATCAACGCGACATCTCTCTCTGAAAATGGTGTATCTCTCTCTCCTCTACCGCCTGACTTAGGGCGAAAGCTCCTTCAATGGCTTCCACCATCTTTTCTCTCCTCTTAACTTCTTGCGACCTAATCCTTGCTCTGTATGCTTTTCTTCCTTTTTCCCCTTTGATCTCAAAAGGGCTTTTAGATCCTATGTACCTTCTGATCTGACCCAAGCGGGGCGAGATTATATAGTTTCAATGCGCTCATAGTGGTCTCTTTATTCTCTTTAAAAAAAATAGTTGTTTAATCGTATCAATTATTCATTCAGGATCCATGTTTTGAAATAAATGCTTTTAGACGTAACTGAGTACTTTTTCACAGCAACAGAATTCTTTCTATAAAGATTTTATTATAATAGGATTCTCTCTCTTTCTTTTTTTTATGTAAACTATTCTATTAGCTTTTGTCCAATCCCACTATTCTCGATAGCTCTGTCCTGCTTTTATCTTTTATTTCCTTTTTTGGTTTGTTTTCAATAGTTGTACACATATTGCATCGTTACAAATATATAACATGAAAAAAAAAAGGCATTAAAGGGAAAACACGTACATAATGGCTACAAGCACTTTAATACATTCTTTATTACACACATATATTTAAAATGGTTATTATATCTTGTTATTTTTTATACCGGAGGAACGGAGATACAAACAAACAGAAGGGCTCACAAGACCTATAAAGTTGCACCCTCTTATCATTTTTGTTTTTCTCTCTTTTTTTTTTGAAAAAAAGGAAAAAAATTATGCCAAGCTTACTCTCACTTGCCAAGACGGCTATTATCGCCTCTTGTCTGTTGACCTGTACTTTTGCTGAGCCAAGTCCACTTGATAAAAAATCAATTATTGACTTTGGTGAACACGTCTGGGGCGATGCCCAGCACGTATTTCAAGCAACTTCAGACAGAGTCAAGGATATCTTCCATCCCAAGACTGATGCCTCGGATGATTTCCGTGTCTTTACTCATCCTGCTTTCTCAAGTTATTCTCTAAGATACAAGCAACCTTCTCTCTGTGACCCTGACGTCAAACAAGTAAAATATATATATAAAAAAAAAGCATGCATAACTGATCTTGATTTAGATCTCTGGTTATTTGGACGTCGATGACGACAAACACTTTTTCTTTTGGTTCTTTGAATCAAGAGATAAGCCAAAAGAAGATCCACTCGTTCTCTGGTTGAATGGTGGTCCTGGTTGTTCTTCATTGACGGGTCTCTTTATGGAACTTGGGTAAATTTGTTTATTCTTTTACTCATATGGCGCTAACTGTTTATATCTAGTCCATGTACCGTCAATTTGGAAGGTACTGATACGATTCTTAACAAATATTCTTGGAATGAAAAGGCAAACGTCATCTTTTTGGATCAAGTAAGGAAAAAAAAAGTTTTCATGCATCATTTATGTAACACTACCATAGCCCTTAAATGTTGGTTACTCTTATGGCAGTCGAGGTGCATCCAATACAAATGCCGCTGCCAAGGATGTTTATGCTTTTCTTCAACTCTTTTTTAAGCAATTCCCACGTAAGTTTTTTTGAACGCAAAGAGAGAGAAAAAAAAAAAAAAGATAACAATGCTAACTTCATCATCTAGAATACGCTCACCTTGACTTCCACGTCTCTGGTGAATCATGTAATTATAACTCTTTTTTTTATTATATTTTTTTCTCACTCTAAGCTATATATAGATGCTGGCCACTATATTCCTGCAATCGGTGGTGAAATTAACCGCAACAACAAGGGCAACTTCAAGTCATTTGAACTATTTGCAAACAAAGAAACGCTATCACCCATCAACTTGAAGAGTTTGTTGATTGGTAATGGCTTGACTGACCCTTTAATTCAATACAAATACTATGCCAAGATGGCCTGTGAGAACTCATATGGTCCCGTTTTGGACCAATCAACCTGCCGATCAATGGAAGCTCAATTCCCTGCATGTGAGCGATTGATTCAAAACTGCTACGATAACGAAAACGTCTTTGCCTGCTTGCCTGCAGCCATGAAATGTAATAAGGATCAGATTCAACCATACCAAATGACTGGTATGAATCCCTATGACGTACGTGAGAAGTGCAAAGGAGGCAACTTGTGCTACGAAATTCTTGAAAGTGTCCAAAAGTACTTGAACATTCCTGAAGTGAAGAAGGCAGTAGGTGTCGATGTCTCAAGAGAATATGAATCCTGCAACATGCAAATCAACTTTAGATTCCAAATGGCTGGCGATTGGATGCGTCCTTATGTCAATGAAGTACCTCCTCTTTTGGAAGACGATATTCGTGTCTTGATCTATGCTGGTGACGCTGATTTCATCTGTAACTGGATGGGCAACAAAGCTTGGACGCTCGAGCTGCCCTGGTCTGGCCGAAGCGAATTCCAGGCTGCTAATGATACCGAATGGCATTCTGATATCCTTGGAAAACAAGCTGGTGAACTTCGTAGAACGGAGGATGGTCGATTCGCTTTCTTGCGTGTCTTTGGTGCTGGTCACATGGTTCCTTATGACCAACCTGAAAGCGGTCTTGACATGTTACAACAATGGGTCCGTGGTGAATTGAAATAAACACATTTATTAAACTGGCACATTAACAGCATGAAGTATTTCTGCTATAATATCAAAAGCTATGCTACTGTCCATTTCTTCTCTTTCCATTTGATCATCTCTTTCATTAATAGCCAACATCCGTAAGCGATGGCTAAACACTTTCTCGGTTGCGATCGTGACTAGATCAGGTGTAAGAAAGTTTCTTTCAAAAAGTGCAGCTAGTGACCTAATTGTTGTTGATAAGTAAAGTAACTAAAAAAATCTTCTTTTGTTCTTACTTGATAACAGTAACAAGATCTTGGCTGCTTCTTGCCGTGATGCCTCCCTTTACTCTTGGATGAGTTCGTATACCCACGACAATATCACGCACATAACGAGAGATATCGATGTGAACATGGACCTTTTTAGCCTTGTCTGACAAAACTTTGATTTCCTATATTCATATGTCAGCAGCATGAATGTAACTCTCTACCACTTTACATCCTGTCTCATTAATGCCTGTCGTCTTGTAAATGGCCTAGATAATGATAGAGTCTGGAACATCTCTTCCTCAAACTGATAGCTAATAAAGAACCTATCAATCTTTAAAAAGGAGGTATAAGAGAAGGGAAGTAATAAAGGATCATATGTCATGGTACCAATTGAGCACTAATAGACCGTCGATTGAAGTCATGAGGGAGTACAGCGATAATCAAAAAGAAGGGCTTTGGCACATTGTATCGAATGTTGGATAAACGAAGTTCCTTATTGATCATCAGTTCTAACAGGACGGCCTGAATCGACTCATCTGCCTTATCTAAATCTTCCACAAGCAGTGCCTGAACAATCTTGGTCGCTGCTGGTCTCTTTTCTTCATTTTCTTGTCGACGTCCAGTTTTCAAGGAGGTATAGAGCGATTGCTTAGTTCGTTTCAAGGTAAAATCGACTGGACTGATAGGTGTCGTATGAAAGAGTTCGTCTTCTAACTGTTTTGAATTACTTTAGGCTTCTTCATTTACTTGTCTATTTACCTTTGGTGTTGTATTTCGACTTGAATTAAAATCGGTTGTATGAAAAGTTCGGCTCGCCTTTTGAAAGGATGAAGGTTTATAAAACGAATCATTGTTTTCATCTTTTGAACTAAACAAAATGTCAACTAATTCATTTTGTGTCTGTGCCTCATGACATTGTAATTGTGCTGTTGTCAGGCCAAACAAGCACCTACAGATCTATACATCTTAGTTTGTCTGTTATTATAAGTATACTTTTTATTACTTGTGAGGCTAACTGAGTCACTTCCTTTAGTCGTCCTGGAGGAGCTGTTAATATGAGATGTTTATCTCTTCCGGATACCAAGCATAATAAGACAGAAATGAAAACATCTTCATTAAAAGCAAAACCAGCTTGCTTTTTTAATGTATTCATACGAGACTTGATCCATTCTTTGGAATCTTGAGACATAATTATAAAACAGAGAAAGAGAGAAAGAGTTTGTAATGCAGCTTTGAAACTGAGTTTTTATTTATGAGATAAATGCGTGTGTGTGTGTATGCAGCTAATGTAAAGAGATATTCATAGAATTATCTTGTTGCTGTTCAGAGACTGGTTGTTTAAAGACTTTTTTAACCATTTCATTTCTATATAAAACATATCAACAAGACTCATAAATGACTATGCGGCTATTTACCTATCCTTAAATTGAAATATGGTCTCTTTTAGACTGTCTATGCTATGAATCGGTTGTGAGGAAGGTGTCTGGTGACTAACAATATATACAATTAGAAATAATACTTTTTTTTTTTTTATCAACTTTACAACTTACACTACTGGAACAGATACTCCTTCGATCGTCAAGTTGAATAGGTTTGATTCTTCTTTTTCAAACTGACTGCTGAGTCTGCTCTGTTCGAGTATACAGTCAGTCACTTGAAAGTCAGGACTGTAACTATCGACGCTTGTTAATTGAGTCGCTGTTGAATCAAGTTCAACAACAATCAGTTTATCCTTCGGAACTTCTGGGAACTCTTCTTGTTCAAATACATAATGAATTACAGGATGTTTGTATGCATTCAGTGTTTGGTCATGAATTATGACAAATTGAGGAATATCAAGGGAAGAATTCATGGAAAGAAAAAGTGTTTGACCTGCGCGCTATTTCCTTTATTCAAATCCAGACATGACTCTCTCTCTCCCTCTTTATAGTTAATGAGTCCCCTTTCTTGAAGAATGCATAAACTAATCTCATACGACAAGGTTATGTATTATTAGAGTATATATATGACAGTTGTAAACAGCGTAGTATGACTTATGAAAAACGCAACATGCACATGGACGATAGTTATTCTTTGTATTTATCAGAAAGTGAATATCTCGCTGGATGTGACGGTCGTACATCTTGTAGTCAGCAGACTTTATTCATGTGTTGGCTTAAAGAGTCACTCAAAGACTTTAGCAGTAAAGAGTAATGATTGTAGATTCTTTTCATTGAGCTGGAAAAGATGTGATGATGTAGATAGCATCTTGGTGTAAACATGTTCAAATAAAAAGATGATCTTAAATATGAAAAAGCCCAAATTCATCTAAAGATTGCAAATTTGAATGACAAGCATTAGCTTCTTGTTTCTGTTCTTTCTTTTGAATTCTTAAAAAAGTAACGTTGGCCGAAATATTAACTATATTTATGTCAATGGAAGGTATTTTTGGTGTGTATCATTCAATGCATATCCTGATTACTTTAGAATCATTGACATCAGCTCTTTTTGTTGTTGTTTTTGAAAATAAAATCCTATCGTTGTTCCTGACCCCTCCAAAGGTTGTCCCCAGCTGAGTTAAAAGTACACCCGTGTCTGATATTGAAGTTGTAAGCCACTTCTAAAGGTGCAAGGGTTGCCTTTTTTTTTGTGGTTTTTTTCTGCCATATAAATACATGTCCAAGAAGCAACAGGCAGCTGAAGTTTTTGTCAAATTACTCATCGGTGCTGGCAAGGCTGCACCCACCCCTCCTGTTGGTCCAGCACTTGGTGCCCGTGGTGTGAAATCAATAGATTTTTGTAAGCAATTTAATGACAGAACCAAGCACATTGTGACCGATACACCATTACCTACTGTGATCACCATCAAACCTGATCGTACATTCAACTTTGTTGTCAAAACACCACCTACGACATATTTATTAAAGAAAGCAGCAGGTATTACAAAGGGAGCACATACACCAGGCACAGAAACAGTTGGAAAAGTTACTTTGAAACATATTTATGAAATTGCTAAAATTAAGCAAACAGACGAAAATATGAAGCATTTGTCATTGCAAAGTATCGCAAGCAGTATAATTGGAGTAGCAAAGAGCGTTGGAATTCAAGTTGTTCATTAGTTTTATTTTATATCAAAAGTACACAAAAAATAGCCTTTAAAATTGTATAATACAGTTCTTTTTTTTTTATTGTATATTTCATCATGCACTCGTTTTCATAACTTTCTTTGTGGGGAAAGAGAAAGAAGGAAGGGAGGAAGGGCCTGATTATTGTATACATGACCATTTGTGTGTAATATATTTCGAGGCACACACATAGAGAACAACATTTCATCACAGGGAACGCGGTGATTTTATTTTTCTAGCTTATGCTTATACACAACTGCTATCATAGAGAGTTACGGTCATTGTTTATAAAAGAGAGAACTTTATATTTCAATTTGACAGGCACACACAAGACATACACGCACTTTTGTCTCTGTGGCTTTTTAGTTTTCCGCTGTCTCTGTTCTCTCTCTCTTTCTCTTTTTCAACATTCTAATGCCATTCCCAAGGCCATTCAGTCAATATATCCGGCATTTTTCTACAACAATAAAACTTGGCTATAAAAACTATTATTTAACAAAAGGCTTGAATGGTAACAGTTGCTATAGAATATACACACTTCCTTTCTGACTACATATTAGACAGCCTATTAAGAATAAACTTAAGCACACCTAATAAACTACTTGGCATATACACATCAAGAGGCACAAGATCAGCAAATGAAGATAATTACAGTGCTGTTTCTTTAGAATTAGCGAATACCCCACAATTACTGCACATGACAAAAGAAGCAGACAGAGCCTATTTTGGAATATTCGACGGGTAAAAGTAAAAGAAACTGAGGAAGGAAGAACTCAAATAACACTTGACAATAGGCATGGAGGACCAGTTGTTTCAGAATGGTAATTTAGAATTTTCAAGTAATATCAATATCTTTGAACCAGTTTACATGGTTAGGTTAGCACATAGATTACATGACCGTATTGAATCTGTTACACTTGACGACTTTGCCAAAGTCTTGACATTCTTGCGCGCCTATCGAGGCTATTTTCGCAGATTCCCGATTCCTAAAGTACTAGAGACACTTGTAGATAACGACGGTCGACCCAAAGAAGGAGTAGATATCCATGATCTGACCCTAGAGCAGCGATTGACACTGGCGTTCTTAGAAGCAGATATGCAGTGCTTGAAGCAGCTGCGTGGTGAGTTTGATGATTCTCATGAAGATCATGAAGGATCAACGGGAAGTATCGCGGTTATAGAGCCCAGAGACAAAAAGGCATTTTGGGAAAGCGAGGAGTATGATATTGTCATAGGTCATGTAGGCGATACGAGGATATTACTGTGTGATTCTAGTTCAGGTGAGGTCGTTCCTTTGACAACAGGCGACCATCATCCGGGGAATCCCGCAGAAATAGAACGACTGAGAAAGTATGCAGGGTTTGTGACGACAGATTCTTGGGGAGATGAGCGAATTATGGGTATGTTGGCTACAAGCCGGGCGTTTGGAGATGCGAAACTGAAAAAGTATGGCGTTTCCGCTGAGCCCGATATTGTTAGATACCGAATACGACAGAAGAATCCGGCAGCATTTATGGTAAAGTATTTTTTAGGCTTCCTTTTTTTTTGCTTATACATGTGCTGTAGGTCCTGGTGACAGATGGCATTACTTCAGTATTATCGGATCAAGAAGTGGTTGATATTGTAAGGTGACTCATATAATAAAAAACACAAGCAAGACTCAGACCATATTAGGTCAAGCAACACAATGAACCAGCAAGAGCAGCTCGAAAGGTAGTGGACACTGCAGATGAACTACATAGTGAAGACAATATCACTGCTATGGTAAGTAATAGCTTACACCATTTCATATTTACTGAGTTCTCCTAGGTTGTTCGGCTCAAAGACTGGGGAAAACGAATGCATGATCATACAAGTGATTTAAGAGTGTATCGTTTAGAAAGCTCAACTATGAGTAGAAGACAGACCTGGTAGATTTCAATAAAAAGATTATATACTTTCATGTATTATAATTTGTGCCTTGGTGCATATCTTATCTCTATATATACAAAAGATACTTCAACTTTCACATTAGTAAAGCTTTTTATTGTGTTGTTGTTTTGTTTCTCTCGAGTTTTTCTTGGTGTGTTTCACTCAGCTTATAAGATGATGTATGGTAGTATCAGGAATGAAGATCTACAAGGCATATAAAATTTACGAGGCCAACACTACATGCACCAGAAAATAGGCTAAATAATTACACGTAAACTAGGTAGTCTTTGTTGATCGCACTGGCAACATAAAATTAGAATAAAATTTATTTTTATTTCTTCTTGGGCAACATCATAGGTAATGGGTAGAGACAGTGTTCGTAGCACTAGTCTAACTTCTGCAGATAAAAGAGCTGTGTACTCATGCTATCTCTGTGCATTTGACAGACGCCCGTCTATATGTCGCTGTTCCGATGTTTAACATTTACTTTCCCACATCGTTGCGATTTTTGTGATGGATTAAAAAACGTTTTCCGTTTTGCTGGTTGGTTAAAGGAATGCTAAGCTATTTGAATCATTCATGAGCTCAAAAAAAAAAGAAGAAAACCATCGATTGGCTGTGGTTATAGCACCCAAAAATGCAAACAGCCGGCACATCCGCTGCTTGGATTGATAAAGCTAACGTATTACAGCCATCTCAACAGCATCTATAGTTGGAAGTCCGGCCTCTTCCATCCTAAACCGAAAGAGAAATGGACAGCATCTTTTACAAGCGTCCACGTCTCGTTTCCATGGTATCTTGCAGGTATTGCAGACCAGGACACTAATGGCCATTCAACTCGGACATACTTGTAAGGGGATCGTTACTACAAGCATTGCAAGCTTTTGATGTCTTGTATTCATCAATTGTAACTGCGATGAGATCCCCAGCTGCTTTCTCTCTTTTTAACGATCGCCAGAAAGATATCAACATGAATAAGAATGAAGTTAATGTAGACGAGATAGGCGGCGTATTATGTCTTAGGAGAAGGGATATTAGTTTCAATTCCTTTTATGCCCTTTTTAATCTTAAGCTTTTCTAATATTTTAAGGTACTGGGTTGACCCGGTAATATGGTAATAATCTGCTGTTGAGCAACTTCTTATCTGATGGCTGGTTGTATCTAAACCAATTGCGGCAGTAAACACACTTTCTCCCAGGATCTAGAAACATAGGTTGATAAGTTTGCTTTATTTCTTCTAAGCCAAGGTCTTCAAGCTCTAAATCAAAGAAGACATAAGATAAAAGATACTAAAGAGTTGATTATTGTGCTGAGAAAAGAGTAGAAGAAGATAAGTCCTGGAGTAGCGGCATGTTTGGTCCGAAGCATGAAGGCTCAATACGAAGCCGTAGCTGGGGCAAAGTATTAATGTTCTTTTTATGTTTTGTTCTTCAGATAAACAAGCCAAAGCTTATTTTTTTACAAATATAGAATCTTAATACATTAAGCAGGGAGATCAATGGCTTTCCAAACATTTGAGGTTCAATATGCAAAAGATTAATTTACTTTTTGGTACGAAAACTCATCAATATTATATATTAAAAAAAATTTAACCTTATTGGTTAAGAGCATAAAGGTCATGGTTTTAAGCCCATAGCTGACCTTTAAATGAATAGTACAATGTAACCATCAAATAGTCTTCCCCTAAACTCCCCCCCTCCTCCCTCTGAGTCAGTCTTTCTTTTTCTCTTTTTCTTTTTTCATTAACAAGATGATGACAGAACCATCTCTATATGAAGATGATGCCTTCCATGGAGGACAAACTTTAGAAGACGAACTTCTCGGTAAAGGTTACTTGAATGAAGTACCTTTAGGCTCCTCTTTAGCTGCCGAACTTCAGTCTGCTACGAATGACCACCATGAGCCAGTACAGACAACAATAGACCCACCTTCAAAGTTAGCTTCTATGGCAATGGACCGACGTTCGTTATCCTGTGACGTAACCAGTCCACTACTATCACCTCTTCAGTGGTCAGCCTCTACAGGTATTAGAAGCAGAAGATCCTCTTTCTCTTCCTCATGGTCATCCTTGAACGATCCAGAAGATGATGATCCATTTGATGTACTAAAGAGACAACTTGAAGATTTAAATACAGCTGTCTGGGAAACCAAGACGGTTCATAAACGATTGTCCAAGACCCTGTCCCTTGATGAAACACTTCAAGGTCTCGTGACTTTTGCTCCACCTTTTGAATTTGTTATTCAATCTGTCATTAATCTTATCGACCGTAAAGCGAGAGACAGAGAAAGACAGACAAGTTATCTTCGTAGCTTAGATAGTGCACTTAGAAAAGAAACACCCTGGATGTCAGCAGACACAATAAAGGAACTAGATGGCATTTTATCTACCATCAAATCTACTTTAAATGACCCAAGCTATTCCTACGAGAACCCTATACCATCTTTAAGAAATCTTACGATCGAAACAAGTACTGCAACAGAATCATTGGAAGAATTAAAAGAACTCATGTATGTTAATAAACGTCAAGTGCAAGAGTTGAATTCTAGACTTCGATCGATTGCAAAAACAGTACATGAAGTTAGAAAAGATATGCGAAGGATAAACAAATTCATAGAAGAAAAAGATGACGAAGATCCTGTCATATTAGAGAAAGGTGAAGCTTCTCGAAGGGTTGAAGAGATACTGTGGGGCTTGGATGATTTAGATATGGAATCATCAAAGAAGCTTAAACAAATGCAGTCATTTTGGGAAAATACCGTCAATCCACTCTCATCTTAATAAATTGTAGCAATTATACACACATATATATCCGAAAATAAATTAGCATGGTTTATCATATTCAATAACCTAATTAAAGTTGAAAGATTACAACTGTTTGATGCAAAATAGAGGGACATAAAAGGGAGCTTGGTTATGTTTATTGCTTCTAAAAGTTCTCTAGTAACCATGAAGCTCAATTTGCATGCTTCTTTATTTATTCTGCTTGATGCATTCATTGCCCATGTGTTTTGAATATCGGAATCAGTTTCTCTGGCGGATTCAAGTAAAGCACCCTCTTTAAATGAGCCTTACTTGAATGCATCCATTACTCGCGCCGAGGTACCAACAGCTTTTCTTCCGGTTCAGTCGTTTTTCTATATATATATATATATATATATACATATATTAGGCTGTTGAAGTTTATTATCAATTGCTCCCCCAAACTCTTTTGTCCTTTTTTAGCAAAACTCACATTTCCTTCATTCCTCCTGTTTACCCAAACATCTAGCTTTGGCATTTCCATACATAACTATGCATTTCAAAATACTATCTTTCAGTCGCGTTACCTTTTTATTGATTTTATATCTATTCGCTTTGTTTATAATGTATTTTTCATTAAGCATACTTGTTGCTCTTTTCAGTTTACTTCCATATAAAAACCTTTCGGCTGTAAGTCGCGTTTGGTTATAACGTCCAAGTATCGTTTTATGGCAGTGATTTGTGTATAAGGAGGGAATGTATTAGAATTGGAAGACTCAGTTATATTCTGCATGAATTATGGCTGCCAGTGTAACTTATTTATGTGCTTAATGTTTGATTAACCAAATTGGATGGGCTCTCATGATACCATTCTCTGCTTATCTTGTTAGCTAATCTAGGGCCCCTTGTAAAATAAAACGTTCTTCATACATGAGATTACAATAACCTGCTATTTGATGATCTTTATTAAATTCAGCCTTTTTATTGTCTTCTATGTTAAAAGAAGTAAACCTAGCGCTATAATAATATACATCCAAGTTTTAGCTTATAAATTAGTGTCTGTGTGCATGTTTTTTAGAATTGGGACAATATACAACTTTATTATACATTTCTATATATTTCTGACAGAAAAAAAAAAAAAAAAAAGAAAGCCTTATGAAGAAGACGACGTGTCAATATATGCAGAGAGAGAGAAGGTATCAAGGACGCAACTATTAGAATTCCACACCGTGTTGAAAGGCTGACTTTCAAACGGCAGCAAGATAAACGACTGTGTTGAAGGCAAGCTCGAAAGGGTATATAGACGTGTTGTCGAATCCGAAATGGTTCCTTTCACCTTGGCATAAGTTCGTAAATGATCCGCAACTTCAGCTCTTCGAGCCACAATGTATCCTGTCACTCGACGATCCAAGGGTACAGAAAATTCGAGTGCGTCATGAATGGGTTGTAGTGCTGTACATATATCATTTGCATTTGGTCGGTTCTCTGGCCGTGGCTCCATACAAGCGACATACAGTCTCTGATACCACTCTGGCAATCCTGGTACAGGTTCAACACGATAAACATGATCTTCTGGTGCTCCATTCTTATGGTTGCCGTCTAGCAAGACATCGGACGAAGGAAAGATGACTTTGCTTACCAACTGCCAGATAATCACGCCTAGACTGTAAATGTCTGATTTCTCTGTATATACCCCCTGACGAACCTCTGGGGCTACGTAGGGAAGTCGTCCGTAGACAGCCTTTGTAATAGCCGTGACCGAGGAGGATTCCCGTGCAGGCGTGGCAAATCGATAGTCGACCAAAAAATAGTCTGAATCTGTGCATACAATATTGCGCGGATGCACGTTACGATGGCATATACCCACTTTATGCAAATCAGCCAAATTGGCTGCAAGACGTAAGATAGTACCTGTGATTGTCTTGAGGTCGAGGTCTCCCAAGGGTAGCTGTGCCATGTGATCTTCGAGATTACCATCGTTGCTGAATTTCATGACCATCATTAAATCCCCAGTTGTTTCACATACAGTTAAGCCTTGAAAGAGTAAAGGCAAGAAAGCTCTGGACTGAACAGAGATCTATCAAGATGAATAAGAAGACGAGTGGTTATTTGCATACACGATTACCATATAAATCATTCAACTTGCCTCGTTCAATATCTTGTCATCCACAATTTTTAATGCCATCTTAACAGGCTGGAAATCGTATGCAGGTGTCATTGTGACAGAATAGACAGCTGAGAATCCTCCAGCACCGATGAATTGCATTCTCGAAAACCATGACCATGGGAACCACTGCATATACTTGTCAAGGCCCTCTTGGTAGATATGTTGAACCGCTTTACGCGCTCGAGGATGTCCAATAGATGCAATGACCTGCTCTTGTCCGTATTTTTCACTCAGTGACTTAAACGACAGTTGTTGTCTCCAAACGAGTACCCAATCCTGTAAGGTGATTAATATTTGTATTTATCATGTTTTTTTTTTTCTTACAAGTGCATGATCAAAATCAACACCGCTTTCGATATAAGCAAGGCATGTATCTCTAACTGTCTGAGCTATAGCCTCATTCAATGTCTGCTGTTGGATGTATTGATTCTTTGGGGCAATCAATCTGTCCAAACCGAATATCTCTGGATAAAGTTCAATCAACTGTGTTACAGCCGTCTTTGTTTGACTCTGTAACTCATCGTGTAGCTGTTGTGAATAAATGCGGTCAATTTCACTTTCGTCCATCATTGATACTCTTTTAGAAAGATGTTAAGAAAGCCTTTCTTTCTTCTTCCCTTTTATGAAAAGAAGAAGAAAAGGGAAAAAGAAAAGACGGGAAAAAAGAGGCTAAATACAATATAAAATGGAGATAGAAATCGTCACACAAGACTTGTTGTGTATTTTCAGGTGATACAAATAAGCTTTGATTGGTTTCAAGGGTAATTCTAAAGAGAAAATTTTCCCAGTAGAAAGGGAATGAATTTTATTATTTCATTGCCTGTCTTGTGTAGGCATACAGTTTACATTCTAGACTGTGAAGTGGAGAGTCAGCATGGGCACGTTCACTTAGATAACTTTGAACACCCATAGCCAAATTCAGTAAAGATTCGTCTTTACGCTCTTCTAATGCGTTTTCGGCATTGTCTTTACTGGTGTATATTTGACGCCTTGCTTTGTTTTTGGACGGAATCATTTAATCAAAAAAAAAAAAGAAGAATTAAAAGAAAGAAACAACTCCTTTAACTATAATTGCTATTTTATATTCAAGGAGGACATCGTTCTGGAAAGGAGAAGGAAAAAAAAACAAGTGTTGCTTTATTTTTACAATTTACACAGTTTGTACATTGATTTTCTTTTTAAAGCTAAAGGTCATACACTCTTTGTCTTATATAGGTATACATCTTGTATTGGAGGCTATAAAGCGGAGAGTCAGTGACTGTGCTGTTCAATATCTTGGCCTGTTCTGCCAAATAGCTTTGAACACCCATTATTAAGTCGAGTAAGGGATCATCTTCATATTCGTCTTGTTCGTCTTCTACATAAAGCTGATCTTGATAGTCTGCTTCTGTAATAGCTTCCATCATACAATTATCATAATTAAAGTAGCATCCTCGTTCTTCTTGACTGATGTAACCATAACAATCTTCTTGTTCGTTGTTAACATTGTTTATGGTTTGATGACTGTTCATTGTACAAGAAAGAGAGAAGACGTTAAGGAAAGATAAAGATGTACGATAAAAAATTAAAGATAAAAACTAACGGCTTTTCTTTGTATGAAAAGTTATATTAAAAAATGAAAAAGAAAAAAAAGAGGAATAATACATCATTTTGTCTTCAAGGACTCGTTTGTTTATAGTGTTGTTTATGCAGGTGCAAAAAAAGTAGGAGTAAGAGTGATACAAGACACAATGCAATCACGCCTGCTGTTCGTACGACTTGTATTATCCGAAAAAAGCCTTATGGACGTTGCTTTATGGAAATGATTACGAGAGAATGAAAAAGTAATTCTTTATCTTGGTATCCTAATAGCATTGACCTCCCCTATATTTCTTTCAGACGTCCAATTGATTCATTGGGCCTCGCTTCTCCTTAATATGCTTGATTGGATCATTTCATTTCATTATCATTTACTATTAATATCTACATGTGTAAACTTGGCATTGTACTGCAGATCTGTATTATTCTTGCTTATTACCAACCTAGTTTACAATTGTCAATAGGATCTGCATAAAAAAAGGAACCAAATGTTTGTTATTAAATGTTCCCGTGCCTTTGTGAACCATTAATCCGTTGATATAGCATTATTTCTTTAATCCTATTTTTTTTCCCTTTCTGATATTTAACACATTTACGTAACGGAACACAAATTGCAAGTACGCGTACCATAGCGCGCGGAATTTCTTGAGGTAATGAGCAATTAGAACTCGTCAGTGAATTTTTTTTCCCAGGATAATGAAGCACACTTATATAAAAAGGAGGACATGACTGTAGTCGTTTTAACGTACACGCATTCACCCAATTGACTTCAAAATGAAATAAGGACTTCAATCAAGGAATTCTACATCGCAGAAATCTATTGAAGGACCATTTAGAATCACATGCCTAAAGGTTTTTAAACCTTGTAGAAAGTGATGGATCTATGCTTTAATTGTAGAACAAATTGAGTGAGCTTAGAGTCATTAATACATGATAAACCGAGCTTCTTTAGTATTGTGATCAACAAGAATAGCTGGGCTGAGAACACTGCCTGGTAGGATTAAAATAAGGAAAAGCCCTTGTTATTTTAGTATTTGCTGATTGTACATAACGTCAACGCGGCCTACAGCGCTCATCAGGCTTAGAAAAAAAAAAGTTACATATTTTCACAACTACAGTTCTTTAATAGATACAACTATTTAATAAAAAAATAATACAAAAAGTGGGGATTCCACGAAGATAAAAAGTGATACAGCAGTTGGATTCTGCGTTTATAAGAATATGGTATAAGGAAAGTAGAATCTAGCAAATGATTGACGAACAGAGTGTACATTTCTTGGCTTTCTTGTAACCTAGAAAAATTCGGTTTTACTAGGCGGCTCAGGGAAATCTTCCAAGTTCCTGAGCTTTTCATGCATGTTAGTTCTACGCAGACGTGTCGCATACGAACTGATGGCAGCGGCAAAGTAAAACTATGAAAGAATTTGAACAAAGATTCAGCCATAAACGTACATTCATTGCCTTACCTGAATAAAGTTGACAAAGACAATAAGAACACAGAGAGCAATCATAAAGTTTCTGTAAAATTCTGGACAAGAGCCGATTGATTCATCTGGATTAAGAGCTCCACATCTGCCAATGACTTCAGTTCGCTGAACTGCGAGAACAACAATAACAGCAATAGACAGAATGGCCGCAATAAGGGCTGATGTCCAGTAAGCTAGTTTAAATGTGGCGACCATTTTACGATGTTGCTAAATTTAGTTTACGCATCAGCCACTGAAACAGCCACATACAAATATGTACTTACTGTAATGCTTCCGATAACACCAAATAGAGAACAAAAGGCAAATATAACAGAGAAGGCAATTGAAGTATAGTGAACTCCTCTCATAGCAGGTGTGACATATGCGCCATCATCCTCATCTATATTCAGGAAACTACTTAGTAAAAAGAATTAAACACAAGCTTTAAGACTCACTCAATCTCGGAATATCCAAGCATAAGCCTACAGTTACAGCAATATAGAAAGCCTAAGATTGAACATTGTTAAAAGGCGGTTACTGTTTTTATATCTAGTTTAAACATTACTGCTGATATTAAAGCAATCATCAAGACACCAGCTCTAATCATTCTGTATTAATACTTTTTGTCTGTTAATGGTTGTTTATTCTGAATTACCGAACGGGGACGCAACAGCAGCATTTGTATTGACCCATATTTGTTGTAAATAGAAAATCAAAAGGAAATAGTAAAAAGCTAAAAACCGAAAAATAAAGAACAATAGCTTCATATTTATATGTTTGTATATATGCTTAGATCTATGCTAGCAAAGCCTCACACTGTCTTCTTTTGCTTCTTTTTTTAATAGTAAAGCCCATGTGTGTTACCATGACGATGATAAATTTAGAAGAGCCAAGGAAATAGCTTGGGCTGATAAAAAAGTAAATTTCTATTTTTGGGTTGCTTCTCTTGTGTTTTTTTGTTCTGCCACCTGGTTACTATAAAATGCCTAGTTATGATATACCAGATGAGCACATGTATTATATCAACATTGTGGATGAGGTTCTGAAATTTGACCCTATGGAAGGTGAAAGAGTTCAAAAAGGTCTCTACGGATTGTTGGTTCAGAATGATGCCATCGGGAAGAGCCAGATGCAAGCGAGAAGTTATTAGAACTACCAAAACTATTGTCCAGGAACAATGAAGTATTACAGATAATAATTTCTCTAGAAGAAACGTCTGTTAACTTGGATAAATCACTCTCTTTCGTTTTTTCGATTGATGTTCGGCTCTTGAGCCAGTGCTTCAGATTATGTAATTGGAAGTCATACTTGTTCCAGTTCCTCCAAGTTCCGAAGAGATGGTAAAGGTACTTTTGTGTCGCGTTTTTATCTTCAGAAGTGCAAAATAGATATGCCTTTTAGACCTTTTTATAGAAACTGAGGCAGAAAAAACAACGATATGAATCAACAGAAAGCAGGATGGGTGAGTGTTCATTTCATCTTTTGCCTTTCACTTTGGTAAAGGTCTGATAGCTTACGTGCATCGCTTTACCTATATGCCCACTAATGATTCCTCATACCAAGAACTCACAAAGCCAGCACTGATTTACTCAAATAATAAAAGTGCGTAATATATTTGACTAAATGAAATTGTCCAAGCGGATTTACAAGTAATAAATGAATGGAGCTATGCAATAACATTGAGCTTATCTTTCTAAAAGAATATGCTGAATGCTCGAACGCCGACATTTTTTCCAAATGCTCCATGTAATCGCCAACATTCTTTTCTGTTGAAAGAGCTTTTTTGTATTTGGCTTCAATCTTACTGTACATTTCAAGTACAACATCTCTTCCAACTGTTGCTACAGTTTTATTTGAGAAGAAGGAACTGACGATACGGATCGTTCTTTGTGCTGGTTTCTTGCTTGATTTTCTTTGACATTTGCTCCTATAGTGCCCCATGTGCTATTTCTGTTGCTGTTTTCAGCAATGTAGTCTATGAAAGTAACTCTTTCTGGCTCATCTTATAATACACTGTTAATAGTGCTATGAGCAATATTTCACTAATATAAGTTTGTTCAGTGTCTCAAAGCAAATAAGTGCGTTTCTATTTTTATAATTCCATTTCATTTTATGTCCTTACAAGTGTCCTTTCAAACACACTAAAGGTAGTTGGCCTCTATCAGCTGACCAAGGCCTTTTGTTGAAAGCCGCATGTGCATCAACAAAGACAGGCTATTAAGGAGTATTAGCAATAAAATGTTATCATTTGAATAACCGACTGTCAACGCTTTAGAGTATTTCTGACCTACCTCTTTTTTTTCCTTTTTCTTTTTCTTTTCTTTACAGATACTCCTTGCTTTTTTTCTCCCTGTAACGATGCTTTGTGTTTTGACTCCGTTCATCCTTTGAGGACTGAACACGCTCTCTGTTCACGCTGTAATCCTAGTACGGTCATGTTGGTGATTCAAGTGACTTGCAGATTCTGGGCCGGCTACATTGGTTGGGACCAGGTCCTGTTATGTGATTAACCGCTTTGCCCTTTATCTGTGAACAGAGAAATGCTCTCCAAGTGTGGCTACTCGAATAGGTGCTTATGCTGTTACTAGGCGGTATCGAACCAAAAGCTATTTTGTATAGTTTGCTGGGTCAAAGCCAACTTCTGAGCTTGCGAGACGACTGGTAGAAGAGGTTGGGTCTATCGATAGCTACCTGTTGGCAGTCTGTCAATCCGGCTGATAAGGACAGTAATCCTCTTACCTGGAGCAGAGGCTCTCCTAGATCTATTGGCTTGGGACTGTTCAACTTGCGCTTTCTAGGCTTTTCAGATGTATAAGTTCATTCTTGATATATCCACCCCCTTTTTTTACAAGGTATGTACACCGTTAATACTCTGTATACCTTCTTTTTGGGATCAAATGTACTCTTACCTTCCCGTGGTTGATCCTGTTAATCAAGACTATTATTGTCTTAAGAACTGAAAGGAGTACGCTTGTATTAAAAATAAATGTAAATAAACTTGAAATCTATTTAAAACGCGTAAAAATGACTTTGGAGACTTCATTATCTCTAGAAAAAGTGTATGACTAACTCAAAATGGTTGCGATCTTTTAGAATATACTGCTTTATGAGCCTCTGTACACGTTGAGGTTCTGGTTATCGTAGCGATCAAGTATAAACTCTTCATATCAATAAAAAATTCTACCAAGTGGCTGTATTGATGTTTATTTACAGTACTTTAAATTCAGACAATGTTAGTT
>NW_019671918.1:948519-953469 GCF_002708625.1 Rhizopus microsporus ATCC 52813 | reverse complement strand
TTTTTTGGATGAAATAAAAAAGGAAATTCAGATACAAAAGAGCACTTGTTTTCAGACAAGTTGAATACTTCTTAAGAGTTTCACCAGTTTTGGCCTTCGTTCACCAAATTTGAGTTTCTTAATCTCAGTGTTTATTCTATTGTACTATTTGCTGCGACAAAGAGCTACTTCGGTATTGTGGGTACCACTGGAAGTGTCGGCAGGGTGTTCGATGTTATTGAGCTGGGACATACTTGTGTAAATTTTGCACTGAATGTTGTTAAATACGCGAAATAAAGAGAAGGAAAACAAATGTACAAGAAAGAATAATAGTTACGCGTTTCTTAAGACCTGGTTAGACATTGACTACGATTTTAGATATTTCTGTAGATTATATTAGGGTATATGATACCTCCCATATCAGCTCAATTGATCACACTCTTGAGTTAAACTCTGCCTATGATGCGTTCCCTCTAAAGCCTTAGATTTTACTAGGGGAAATTTTTAAAGTTTTGTCTGTTCCTCTCAAACCCACCTTTCGCGTTTTTCGTGAGTGGGAATCGATGGATGTTTAAATTCTGAATAAGATCTACTCGGTATATTTTCATTTAAGGAAAGACAACTCAACAAAAACTGTGATAAAGAAAACTGAATTTCAGTTTTTAATGGGAACGCACCATAGCCTACAATAATTCATTTATTATTTATAAGTGACCACAAAGTTACAACAAAAAATATCAATAGAATGTTGTCTTGATTTCATTTTCTTTATCTTTTTTCAGCTTTTTCTAATCTTTAATGCCTCGTATACCTATTTACCCTGAAGCGGAACAACTCATTGCTCTAAAAAGTCGCACAAGGATAGAAAACATCCAATCCAATGATAATTCAGATGTCTTACCTGCCCAAAATTCAAAAAGGACAGGTAAAAAGAAACACTTGAAGTATTGTTAATGCCTCACAAGCTAATTTGCATAAAGATACCAAGAGAAAAGATACTTTTGATGTAATAAAAGCAAAAAAGGATGGAAAGAGAAGACACCAGGCAGCTATCTCCGAAACACCATCCTCTACAAGTAGAATAATCTGTAGTTCTTGTCAATAGGAGGGACACAAATCTGCAAGAAGTCGCGCTTGTAGGAATTACAACCTGAAATTAGATGAGCTTCTACAAATTAAACTTGGTTCAAACCATCAAAGGTACACTGTTTCCATTCCTTTTGCAAGCTTCTGTAGAGAGACTCCCAAAAAAGCTAACTCCTTGGAGAAGATCAAGACAATATCAGGTTTTATCAGGGAAGCGATATTGAAATCACAGCTGTTTGTGAACTACTTTATATTGAAACATCCAAACAAGTTGACCAATGGCTTTTTTGAGCAAAACTTTTGGCATACCATTTCAAGAATTGTTCGTGCTGGTCCAGATAAAATCAAGTCCATTCTAGTGGACTATCGAAACAGGCGAAAAGAAAGGCCGAATGAAGAAAACTTGGACGTTGATCAACTCACAAATTCATTTGTTTATCTATCCTCCACTACCACACATGGTAACTTGTTTGTAGAAGAGAATGGGTTAAGGAACTACGAACAATCTCTATCAACTGCCTGTGAAACTGTTGCAACCAGTTATAATAATTACTATATTGAAAATTTCGAAGATATTATATGTAATTACTTCTTCTATACTCTGAAGAGAAAGTATCCGGTAAGTGATAGCAAAACAAAAAAAAAAATATCTAATGCATTCATATTAACCTGTGTGTTTTAGAATGTAAAGGTTGGTTACATTAAAAACTTGGTGTATAACCATGTATATGATGAAATACTCATACGTTGTGAGCCATCCTCTATACCTGATGAAATACTTGGCCATTTTGATTCGGATGTGGCTTCTAGTCTTTCCAGTTTTTTGAATCCCTTAATTTTAGAAATAAAGAACCGTATGCTCACGCTTCCAGTGTCGAAAGTCAGCTTGAATAATGGACCTTTCAAAATTTTACCCGTCTTAAGGCATATCCTAGAAAAGTATGAAAATTTGCATATGGCACAACCTTCTTCGATTGACAAAGACAATGTCAGCAAGTTCGTATATCCCAGACTTTTTAGTTTGTTTCCGAATCCCGGATTGGGCTGGCGATTTATAAAGGTCGACGCTCAGAACCTCACAGGCATTTTCCCCGAGGCAAAACAAGAAAAGCAAATCAACGAGTCTCCATTTAATCATAACCAAAGGCAATTCTTCCAAATGTTTGATTTTAAAAAGCTGGGATTTCGAAGGTATTACTGTTTGATATTTTTATATTCAAGTTATTAATGATAATTACGTAGTTGGGAAGAGCTCAAAAATATGCTCGAGCAAAGAGGAAGGATGTTTCTTAATGGAATGTACACCGATGGTTACATGTGTAGAATGCTGTTCTGTAGAAAGGTGCTTCCGGCGCCGGCAACAGATGACGTTTCTCTAGAGGTAAGTGATTTTACGACCGACAAAGTAGAAAAATATTTTCGTCCATATACTGTGGACCAAGGAAGAAAGGATGCCTTTGTCTCTTACTACAGAGGTACCGATGTGCGCCGCTTGTCCTCTGCTGAGTACTACGGTATGGGTGGAAAAATAAAACGACAAAAACTACAGCAAGAGCGTAAAAAAAGCTTAGGCATTGAAAGAATTGAAGCAAATATGTCATCATCGAAAACTGCATCTCTTCAGCGATACATGTCATATATAAATTATATGCTGCAACACATGGACATCTTGCTGAACTTTTACAATTTTGAGGCCGCAAAACTAAAAGGCTAAATTATGTTGGGTCTCAAAAGGCCATTCAAGAAGGTGCCAATATATTGTTGAATAGTGGTAAAAAATATAACAAATCAAGACGAAAAAAAATACAAAGAGAAACAGAAAAAAAGAAGAAAAGCACGAAGATCTGCGGTTACTCACGAGGAACACCCACTTCCTAACCCACGATCTGAAAGGTATATACTTTTTTTTTTCTTTTTCTTTTTAGTATAATTTAAGCAATGTTCGTATCTTACAGAAGGAAGAATAAAAACCTCTTTGAAGAAGGCGACTGTAAAAAAATGCCTTTGGTTATCTTTGGTGACGGTCTAAAGAATAAAGACCATGTAAGGTTTAAAGGTCTTAGGCATGGTGTCTCGAGCATGATTTATAAGCAATTAAAGCACAGAGAGGGTTTTGGAGAGTTGTTACTTCTCGATATCAACGAATTCAAGACCTCCAAGGTTAGTATAACAATGATCATAAATCATATATTCTAAACAGTATCTTTATAGACCTGCAATTCTTGCTTAAGCCAGGGCCATCAGAATCTAAAATGTGGAGAAGGTGGTAATGTCAAAAAGATCCATCAAGTATTGAAGTGTAACACTTGTAATATTTTTTTGGAACCGTGATGTTATGGCAGCTAAGAACATGCTTCTCATTGCACATTGTATTTGGGATGGTCAAGGTCGACCTAATGTCTTCAAAAGACAACCCACCACCTCCAATGTGGTTGCCTCGTCCTACTCTGGTGGGGTGCTGGTTTAAAGATTTTAGAGGTAAAAAGAGCAATTATTACCTGAATTTAAAGTACGAATACTGTAAGTAAGATGGAAAGTGATTCTTAGTAACCATAAATCCTCCCGTTTTCATCCAAAAACTGGCGTCCTACAAGGGTCTGTTTTATCACCTTATCTATACTCAGTCTATATCAATAGCCTTCCAAATTTCTTACGACCAGCACCTCTCGTCGACACAGATTTTAATGATCCTCTCATTGTCGCTCCAAAGTTAAACTGCCTATTGTATGCAGACGATGTAGTTCTTATTGCTGATGCTGATTCACTGCAGTCCCTCCTTTCCAAATGTGAGGAACATAGCCTTTCCTTAGGTTATCGATGGAACCCTAAAAAGTGCGTCGTTGTTGATCCCAACCCCTCACGTCAAAAATACTACCTCTACAATAGTGAGCTACCCAACGAAGATTACTTCCCGTACCTTGGTGTTCCTATAAAATCCGGTGGTATTGTCGACAAGTCAGCACTCTTACAACAAAACATTAATAAAGCACTTGGAACGATGAGACAATTGATTACCCTTGGTGTCAACAAAAATGGGCTTGATTACCTCCTTTCAACACGCTTTTATGCCCAGATAGTCCGACCACAACTGGAATATGGTCTAGCAATTACAATCTTCAATTCACGAGAAATTCAATCTCTCGAAAATTGCCAAAACCAATGCATTCGTCAGATCTTCGGCGGACGACCCTTCACCTCTACCAAGGTAATGCTACACTTAACAAATTTACCAAACATGAAGGATCGTATTTCCATACTTCAGGCACAATTTCTTTTCAAAGCCTCCTTCCTACCCGACGATGCATTATTAACAAAATTGCTACCATACATACAATCACAGCGTACCTCGAAATGGCCCCAACTATCCAAATCGCCTCTATGGACATCATTCAGCAATGAATATCTCGAAATTATGTCTCATAGTAACTTTATCAGAAAACGAAGACAGTTTTTGATTGACAACCACCGTACGAAGCTCCAAGAAAAGCATTCTAAACTTCTGTCCCATTGCCGTAATGATCTAATTGTCGACCCTATTCTTCGGATACCAATGACAAGAAGTGAACGGTCTCGTTGCGTGCGATGGCGACTTGGTTGGTTACCTCTTGGTAAACCCCAAGCTTGTCCCTTTCATCCAAATGAACTTTTTTCACGTCAGCATAGTTTTTCTTGTTTAGATATGCACAACCGCCTTCAGATGCCCAAATCTATTGATGATCCACTTTCCTATCTTTTGAACCTCTTACCACCAACGTTCCTTACCAAGAAAGCGAGAAAATCAATCGGTGCCTGGCTCATTCGTTGGCCTTCCATATGTGCAATATTACTCGAAATGGACTACTTAGCTCACTCTCAGTTTCCTGAAGCTTCAAACCATCTTGGTGA
>NW_019671918.1:829407-948419 GCF_002708625.1 Rhizopus microsporus ATCC 52813 | reverse complement strand
CCTTTGTCAAACGTCTTCGTTACATTCAGCAAAAATTTTCAGATAGTTAACTATCATCCCTAATACATAATACTTTTACATTTTCCCTTTAATCCCAAAAGGGTTTTTCATTCCTTCTCACTGCGATCTGACCCGGGCAATACAGCATGAGGATGCTATGTGCTCATCGGTCATTAAAAATTATTATCAAATAAAATTATTCTTAATCGTAAGTAAGATGGAAAAAGAAAACGCGTAACTGAGCAACAAACCTGTAGTGTAATATCAATGCTAGGCGCGCTACATTAACTTTTATAGTTGCAATCTCAAATGTAGTCCACACACTACACTCATTCCAGCTTGTTGAATTTAGTCATGATAAGCTTGATTCAAGTTCCTTTGTTCCCTTTATAAAACTAAAAACATACATACAAGTTTTAATTGGCCAATTCAATTAAGGCGATTTAAAATTTTCAAGTGCGCAAATTGGTGCCGCGTACATCAGTGTTCATTTCTTTTTTTAGATCAGACAACGTGAGGGGCTCCTTTTCGTGAGTCTTTTTTTATATTTTTTCCTTTACTTTTCATATTTTGTTCTTTTTTATTTCTTATTTACTTTATTTAATGATGGTCAATTTAAGTAAATTAGTCCCTTCGATTCTCGGCCTATATATAATTAATTCCGTAACTGATTCTTGGCTGTTACCTGGCGCCTTGGCACAAGATGATGGCTCAGGTAGAGTAAATCTTGGATCTGTTTTTTAACCGAAATTTTATTAATAAAAACTAAAAATAGGCGATGACTCTGGTAGTGGATCAACCGACGATACAGGAGACGAAACTGATGATGGCAGTGATGCTGGCAGCACTGAAGATTCCGGTAATAATAATGACTCTGGAGACTCTGAGGATAGTGGCGATGGTGAATAGAAGATATATCCATCTATAGTCCACAACTAACTTAATGTATAGACTCTACCACAACAGATGATAGTGGAGATAGTACAACAGCTGACCAAGGCACAACTACCACTACAGCACCAGCTGATGTCACTACAACCACAACCGTTGATAGTATTACGACAACAACAACAACAACAACAATAGATAGTCCTAGTAGTACAATCGACTCTTCAATTCCAACATCAACAGTCACTGACAGTAGCTTGAGCCCAACAAGTGATATAGCAACATCTACACAAATGCTTACTTCGAGCACACTACCTTCAGCCACTGCAAGTACTTCTCCTTCTATAGCACCTTCTTCTTCCAGCAGTACTAACACTGGTGCAATCGTTGGCGGCGTCATTGGTGGTGTTGCTGGTCTGGCTATCATTGGAGCAGCAGTCTTTTTACTTGTGCGTCGACGAAAGAAGGCTCCTACTGACCAAGAAGTATTCCGCCCTGATGATGTCGATGATGATTATAATCCTACTGGTACGTATTCATCACAGCCTTTATATCGTAACTCTGATTCAAGTTCTGCTCCAATGACAGAACAAGCGCCCGCACCACCTCGACACAGCTTTTATGATCCCAAGAATAAACCCGTTTCCTATTAGTCATAAGTAATGTCAGAATACAAAAGACCTCCTTGGGTCCCTTACATTTTCATTACTTCTATTAATAGATAATTCATCTCTTTTTTGTTCCCATCCTACATTTCCTTAGCATTGTTCCCC
This sequence comes from Rhizopus microsporus ATCC 52813, assembly GCF_002708625.1. Classification (NCBI taxonomy): domain Eukaryota; kingdom Fungi; phylum Mucoromycota; class Mucoromycetes; order Mucorales; family Rhizopodaceae; genus Rhizopus; species Rhizopus microsporus. The sequence goes on along the minus strand of NW_019671918.1, from coordinate 946,758 downwards.
CCCCCTTTTTTTTTGTTGTTGTATAATTATTCTTTCTCTTTAAAAAAGTTTGGTGTTGATTTACTTAGAATAAAATACATTACTTATTTGCCAATACTTTGCGTAGGGATAGGAACAACAAAGATTTGTAATACACTTGTTCTTGTTGGGAAATGATTTCTATATCAAAGGATAAAGATACGCAACGTGCTTAAATCAAGTAAACTCCCGCTGTACTGACAAGCAGTAAGATCAATGTTAAAAATGGGGGTATTAAACATTGGCAAGGAGTAGTAGACTACTGTAAACTGTATTGATTCAGATAAAAGATATATTCTTTTATTTTAGCTTTCTAGAAAATGACATCCGTATCCGTATCCATCGTGGCAAGTTCTCCTGTTTCATGTGCTGCTTGAAGTATTGGTACTTTTTTAAAGAAAAGAACAGAAATTAGAACAGTTGAAAATGAAAAAAAAAGTATATGATTACCTTCTCCTTTTTCAAGTTCGATATCAGTTGCCTTTTGTGCTCGAAGTGCATCATCAACAGCAGCACGCTCCTTTTTCTTTCCTTGAACCTTCTTCAATCTGATATTCATTGTCAATAATAGTGCTTAAGAGAAAGTGTATATCTGTACCTAAAGAATTCTTCTCTGTCTTGCTCGTCCAATTCGGAAATGATATATTTAATGGTATTTTCATAACGAGGAATAATAACGTGTTCAATCGCGTTCACACGGCGATTGGTAGCTTTGATAACTTCGTCCAAGATAACAAATGCTGTCTATAGACAAGGAAATTAAAGATGGACTATTTGTAAAAGCTTTGGGTCTTACCTGCAAACTAGCAAGTTCTACCAATGTTTCAACTGCCTTTGTATATACTTCCTTTGCCTTCTGAATCTGTTGACCACCACGTCCAAGACCAGTAAATTCAAAGGCTATGAAAAAAGAAAATGAAAAAAGAAGACTCTTCATATAAGTGTGAACCATTTACCATTGCCTCCTTCAGTGTACATTTCAAAAGCAGGGAGCATGACACCTGATACATTTTCTTGTTTGGCGCGTACACGTAACTGAGCAGACTTGGAAGATTCTTGAATTTGATAACTATTGAAAACACTTAGAACTACTGATTATCGAGTTGTTTAGAAAAACTTGAATGAACCTAATGTCGCCAGTAATATACTGAACTTCAGCAAGAGAAAAGGAAGCAAGTTGCATCACTTGACCCATTTTACGTTTAAGCTAAGAGCATATCGGTTATTAATAAAGCGTCTGGGAAAAGCTAGAATGAACACATTACCTCGTCAATCTTTACTGTTATTCCTCTGAAACGCTTGGTCAAGGCTTCGGATTTACGCTTCAGAAGAGAGTGACCAGTTTGTGCGCCTTTCAACTTAAGCTTCATGTTTGTCAAGGCCCTAATTTGCATAAGTTAGAGTTTCTTCATCCTTTCCTTTTTAAACGTACATTCGTGTAGGGAAAATGTTGATTTTTTGGTTGTTTCCAGACATGTTTTTCTTTCTTTATTTAAATACTAAAAGAGGTCCTTAAGTTACTGTCAGCGAGATAGAAAAGTGTCGAGTTTAAAAAGAGAAGCGAAATAAAAACAAGTGCGTAAATAAGGATGAAACAGTGTCATCCTTAAAATCCGTTTTATTCGCTCGTCAAGCAAAAAAAGCCGTATGCGAATCTCCGCCAAAATAATTTGATCACTACAGTAGCAAGTCTATACTGGAAAGTATAACAAGTCAAACGAATGATTTACTCTTCGTAAGAGCTTACTACTAGGGCAGTAATTGACCTCATAGAGACAGATAAAGCCATATTCATCGTATATGGCTTCCAACAACTATATATATACTTTTAATAAACACATGCTCTTTATCTGGATTTTGCAGAGCTTAGTTTGCTTGATATCTCTATGAATTCTTTCCTTCCGGAGGAAGCTTCTTCACTAAGCTGGATTTTGCGAGATAGGCGGAATACTGATCAGAAATGAATAAAAAGAGGTCTTGCTTGATGAAATAAGAGAAAAGAAAGGGGCTCCCCAAACTGTGCACACCTTGCTACAGCCCCCAAATGATAAGCAATTTTGTTTTCATAAACACAGAACGCTTCATTTTTACAAGAGTTAAGCTATGATGCTCGATGCCTTGAGTATTATTAATTTTGAACTACAACGTGTGCTTTTTTGAATGAAGAGAAGAGTTGTCATTAAACAGTAAAGATTGTAGTGTACAGAATTCTCTAATTTGAACTTGGCATCACTTAAAAGCTAAAGTGCTATATTTATTACTCTTCCTTTTCTATGCAAATACTCAGGGGTAAATAAATTTGGGTACAAAATATTATTACTGCTTTTCATAAATAGAAGTTTTAAAATGAACTATATGATCTTTGAATTTTAATAAAGCCATTTATTTATTTGTCTGTGCTTCTTTGCTTTAAAATGCTTGTGATGTCTATATCGCTAATGTTTATTTTTACATTGACAAAGTTTAAAAAAAAAGACTTGTTACAACCCGGTACAATCCTCGGCCACTGTTATCTCTCTGTCATTTTTTAGGCACAAAAGCACGGGTTTTTATTAAAATGATCTATTTAAATTCTGAAAAAGATGGCACCAGGGGGTAGATCTGTTCTCAATAGCTCCGCTACTGAAACCAAATATAGTAAAGAAGTCAATTAATGAAGGGACAATACATGTGTTTTATTTACAATCAAATCGTTCTATGACATGAATACAAGTAACAAACAGCTGACTAAAGCAAACATCATCGTAGATTGTTGGTATCTAGATTGTCCATCGTTACTGGTTGGAGCTGAGAAAGAAAAGGAAGAGCCTTGGACATTTCCAGCAACTCCCATGGCAGCCGCGATACCAACTTGGTTATTACCCATATCAAAGACTAAATACGCACTTCGGAGTATGGAATCACCAACGAGATACATATTGTTGCCTACAGTGCTACCTGTTGGAGCAATACCAAAAAGACAAGACTTGGAAGTTGCGGCTGTTTCACCATCCAACGGAATGACAAGCTGAGAAGCAGGGACGGATAAGCTGACAGAGTTCTTTTTACCGTCAGACATGATCAATTCTAATTGGGTATTGGACGTCGCGGCTTCACAGTTAACAAGATAGGTTCCAGAACTGGCATCGGTTGTGAAACCATCTGCACCTGCCATAGCAGTGATGACTTGCTCAGCCATAGGTGACGGTAAATAGGTTAATGTAGTGCCTGTATCAAGAATGAAGGCACTGGTGGCATTAAAGCTGAGGCTGACGGCTGCATTACTACTGTTGGTTGTGGCTGTTGTATTGACTATGCCGGTATCACTGCTGCTCGTGCTGTTAGTGTAAGTGACAGCAACACCATGTGCGTTCACCATCCAATAATAGTTACCACCCGTATTGAGCGTAGCACGTTTTTTGCTTGCTTTGGCTACCGAGCTTAAAGGAACCACAGGAAGATACGTCAGGTTGCCTTTAAATTTTGTTTGATCAGTGCCGCCAAAAATAACTTCGCCTACCCAACCGTCTGTGTTGGCATTATTGAGATAGATGGAAAAAATAGGGTCACTGATGACATTTTGAGCAGCGAGGTTGAATACAAATGGGTTATATGGGCCTTGACCTTTGCTTGAGGCTGCTGTCAGGCGAGGGTAACCAAGGCCGAGGATGCCGTTGGCCTTTGGGGTATCATCTCGTTTTGAAAGAGCATTTTTTGAAGAAACAGTGATCGTGCTGGGATTCGTCAAAATCTGCTTGGTATCAGATGCTAAACCAAACTGTTGATTCTGTATGGTTGCGCCGGCAACTGTAATTGTGTCTGTTGCATAGGTTCCATTAACGTTGCCAATACCATACGTTAATGTAAACGGCTGATTTAACGATTTATAAGTACTAGAAGCTGATGGATCAAACAAATTGTTGGGACAGTCAACTGCTGGACAAGTATTTCCAGGAACCCACAGGTCAGCACTAAGTATATATAAAAAAAGAAAGAAAGTTAGCAAATTTTCTTGGCAACATTTTGATACTATTTATAATAGTATTACCTTCCAGTATCCAAGGTAACAGTAAAATTTTGCCCTGGAGTACCAATGCTGACGTTGATCAAATACTGAGAGCCCAAATCATTGAATAGAGTGGACATGTAACTATCGCGCTTTCCATATTTTTTTAGTTGAGAAGAAATGATGGGGTCAGATTGAGAGCGACGTTGGATAGGCACTCTTAGAATGCGCTTTTCTGTAGGCGAAGATGAAACAGTAGCTGCATAGAACGAAAATAAGGTGATGACTGCTGCACAGCTTATATGCATTAAAAATTATTTACACACAACAATGATGGATAGAGAAATATAAAAAAAAGGGGAGGGGGTATTTATAGGTTGATTGTCGGAACTTGCTTGGTTAATTAAGTTATTATCCATGAGTGACATTATCACTTTACGAGCGGATTTCATAATAATCAAAATACGCAATTGTTATTCACTGCCACAGATACACAATGAATCCTTCCATTTTCGGGCAAGTGCCATAATTTTTGTAAAAGTTACATTTTTAAAAATAGCATAGTACGCAGCCTGATATATTTGGAAAATGCTTAAAAAGCAAACTATAGAAGCAAAAGAGCTCCAAGTTATAATGCTGAGCAGATTCCTCTCTATGGAGAATATGTTCAACTAGGCTTGTTTCGAGTTATATAAGTTCTGTTGCTATGATAACAGCTATTGCCTCATGTTTTCAAAAAGATCTTTTGATACAATCAATACAACTTTCATTGTCAAGTAAAATACAAGATATAGAGAAAGAGAGAGAGAGAGCGTGGGTATATTTGGAAAACCAAGAAACCCTTATTGTTTTTCATTTGATTAAGATAAATCATGGCAGCATAATGCTTTAAAAACGCGCTAGAAGCAAGCTAACGGATACATTGCAGATTAGAGTAGTTTTCATGCCTGTGTTAGTCATTGCAGGCTACTGTTTACATCAAGGCTTGGAAAGTTTCCGTTGGAAAAATTGATGCCAAGTAGAAATATCTATTTTTAAATAATAAATACTGATGAGCTTTACATTGACCTCATCAACAGGCCCATGTCTGTCCGTAAAGTGTTTTATGGTTGTTCATAAACGTCTCTGTGGAAAATTCCTTATATGGTATAAGATGCACTTCCAAATTTGTTTAGCTGCGCAGATCTCATAAATACAAGTTCCGTACAATAGCAGCGAAAATCCCATTTCCTTTTATAAGACGAGAGCACATGTAACACTTTAAATTATAAATATCTTGTATCAACGCCATTTAAGCTGAAGAAAGCAGGTAATCATTATGCAATGAGTTTTTTTTTGGTTCATTGTTTATGTTTGTAAGACTATCTTAGACTAAAAAAGCATTGTTACAAAAAACATCATAATAAAAATAGATCTATCATATGACTTGGCAGTAGCATCATTACTGCTAAAAGTAGGCGGGTGATATTCGTTCACTGCAATATTATCGACTACTTGTATTTCTAAGCACGTCATGAATTACACACACGTTTCAAACAATATCTTAATGTAGAACCCAACCAGAAAAGCCGGGAATTCTTTGGTCATGGGGGTTAAACGAAATAAGCATGTCTTGGCGGTTCTGATGTTTCTTACGGTAAAACCATTTATATTCAGTTGACGCCTGAATAACAAGTAGTCTCTCCGATGAAAGGTTTGGGGTATCTAGAAAATTAAAAATCAAATACACTGTGTTAGAAACCAGTTGCACTTCATCTGATGGGTTTGGATCGCCACCGTTATTCAAGCTTAACTATTTATGGTATGGCTGACGCTTACATGTCTTATTTAACTAATGTCAATCTCTGAATAGGAAGTGATCACCTTAATTTAACTCATCTTCTGGCGCAATTTTTACACAGTTCAAGTAGTCAAAGTGGACCTGCCTCGGCACGGGCCCAAAATTTGAAGCTGTTGAGATCATTATTTTTTGAACGGAATTTTGGTAAGACTTTTCCGAAGTTGTATTTACCCCTACTGGATAGCATGTAGAAAAGACAGTTGACTTACAAACCGAGTGATCTCACCTGCCAATCATCATTTCTCCCGTATAGCCGTAGTCATCTTGTTGGCTAATGTAAATAAAGAGAATGTCTGCTCAGCAACTGGATTTGCGCTTAGCAATATTTAGGATAAATGATTCGCCTTGAAACTACTTGTCATGAGGCGCTGAAAAGTCAATTCTCAAGTAACATCTAGCCTTTGTGGAAAAATGTTAACTCCTTTTATCAGACACTCTCTTGCATTAAACAATGATACACAACATACGATGTTCCCTTAAAAGGATACGTCATTATAAGCAATTGCAATAGGAATTATTATTAATATAAAAATATATAAAAAGTCATAAACAATGGTTAAAGGAAAGGTCAGAAAGAATATGGTATACTGATCGTTACCAAATATGGTAACCATAACAACCTCTAGATGCTTTTAATCATGCTGCATTACTTCACGGGCCACTGAAGTGTCAATTAAAAAGGAAAGCACGATGCATCAAACCTTGGCGCAAGCAATTTTCTTGAGTGGAGAGGGCAATTAGTCTATCCACACCACGCACAACTTCGGAGGGCACAAACGGAGTAATCTGAAAAACCAATAACCAATGGGAGCACCATATACCCAGCAATGCACTAGCAATGGTCGCATGGGAATCCGTAAGAGAAACGAAAGAGGTAGTATGAGGAAACGACAACCTGTACAAAGCGGTCCGAATAGCATCTTCGGAAAATATTACTGAGACGAAATAGGACTGCCAAACTTCGCACCAGACATGCAGTTTCTTGGGACACTGGAAGAGGAAGTGATCCAACGATTCTGCAGGGTGACTAGCAAGCTAGTAATCATATTTGAGGGGCCAGGCAGTGTAAAAGGGACTGAATCGGAAGTCTGTCGTGGAGCAGAAGAGGTTCCCTAGGTAAGACATACCATGCGATAGCGGTTGGTAATGAGAGGGCGGTAGGCCCTTGATTTTTTGAAGGAAAGCGCTTAAAAAAAGGATTAGCGTTAACAGCATGGGATCTGTCAGGTACAAAAGAGTGTGAAAATACTGAGAGGGTAAATGAACTACGCTACATACCAGGACAGATTATGGAGAGTGAAAAAAAGTAAGTAAATAAAAAAATTAGCTTATTGATCTATGTTCTTTAATAAAAGGTATTATAGCCGACAGTTATAGGCCTATCTACGTTTCTTTTTCAGAGAGTAGCGGCGGGATGTTCAAATTCTGTAGTTTTGGATCAAACTGAAGGAATGTAGCCCCGAAAAGAAGTGTTGCGAGGCCAGATAAGTCTATGGCCATAGCACTTAAACTGTCACGAGCATGGGTGGCCATATCTGCGAGAACAGAAGTGCACTCCAGATTGATACATTGAAATGTGCCGCTCACAATTTTCAGCTTGACGTTTCCTGTAACGCGCAAAGGATGCTGGAGCTTCTTGAAGCAAAAAAGGCAAGTTTGTGAGGTGTTATGTTCGTTAGTAATACATACAGAAGTGTACAAGCTGTTCTTTCTTGACTTCCACTGATCTTCATATTTCAAATGCCCTTTGATTGTAGAATCAACACAGTAGCCTTTATCACCAATAAACATAATATGCTGTGAGTTATCAGAGCTTATAACGTATCGACGTTCATTGGAGCATAATTTATCAATATATCTTCGCCTTTGCAGATCACAGGTACACTCCTGTCTTACTCTTGTTTGTGAGTATTAGAAATTCCTCAGTTGCTCTCGATGCTTTACGGTTTGTTGATATCACTCTTCAAGTCTAGAAACTCTTTCGTCTTTTTTGATACTTTTCTACTGACTGCATTTTCAACGCTCGTTATCCTTGTACATTTGTTTTCTTCGCTCTTTGGAGTTGTAATCGAAGCTCCTGTGACCCACTGCCGTAATCTGTTTGCTATGACTTCACTTTAAAGGGCTTGCAAATTTCAAAAAAACGACTTCGAAGTGGAAGTGGGTATATAATAGATTAAGTCAAAAGCATATGAGAATAAGAAATGTATATTCTTACTCTTGTTGTATAAACCCAAATGAAATTTGAGCCTTGAAAGCGAAAAGGGAACCATTTCTATCATAGCTATGAGACTGCTATCTGCGCCAGGGGACTTGAGCTTACCAGAAATTAAGAAGTCTCTGTCAACTTTAAGTTTTTCGATTTCATCCATGATTTTGTAGTCGTCTCGAGTGATAGTACATTTATTCTGGTGTGTAATTTCATCACGAGTTGCTCGTACAACGCCACTGTATATGCTTTGCCTCGCACCCAACAGTTGCTGTTTAGTTTCTATAATCTTTAGATTAACCTCGTCTCGCGCTTTTTTGCATTGCTTATCATTCGGAAGGCTTCATAATTCTTCGCTTCCTCTGTGTATGTCAGCCTCCTAGACTTGCAGTCAATCCATTCGCTCTTCAAGTTGCACACATTGTTGTTAATCAAGAGACTCCGTCTTTGAGAGTTTAGCTGTAGCAACTGTCTCTTAAGTGCATCGATATTTGCTTGTAAAATAGTAATGTTACTTGATGGTTCATGTTCAATAAACTCATGCTTTCTTTTAAGATGCCTTTCTTGAAACGATATCGAAGAATCTACAGACGTCTGATTTTTCAAATATCTATTAACTCTGACCGTCTTGAGACTAGATTGTCGTATTTGACCATGTCTAATACTAATCTTTACGTGTGAGATTACATTTGACTTAATTACATGTACCTTAGTTAATACTCCGACCTCTTTTAAAACAACCTAATTTCTTTTTGCTATGAGCTCCTCTCTCACTTCTAATAAAAGGATAAAACAGAGACTCATCACTTCTTTGCTTTTATTCTACACATTACTGAGTACTAAAAACTAACAACAACAACAACCAATACCTCACAGATAATACAAGCATATTATGAGCAAATATTAAATTACATCTTGCATAAAGTGATATAACTTTGTCGATATCAAAAAAGAGCTAAAAGCTATGTCCTTGGACTCTGTGACAACTTGCCAACTCTTGATTTGTATGTCCTCAAAGTTAAGAATTTCCATTTCATCGTTTTTTGAACAGAACATGTCATATAAAGGCGGTGCATCGAGTTTGAAAGCGAGAAGTTTATGTAGAGTTGTTAATAGAACCAAATTGATCATGAAGTGTGTATATCCACAACGCCGAAAGTGATCATTAGCCATCATGAAAAATGGAAGTTGATGCATAATATGCTGTAGTTTGCCACCAGATGGCAGATATGGCGCTAGATAGTTGGTAATTAGTACATAAGCATGTGATTCGTCTGGCTTAATTTCTAATAGGGCATTCTTCATATGTATTTCGTTAATCTTATGACCAAACTGCTTGAAAATTACTTGTCGTATGATCGTTCTTAAGTGGCTCATTCTTCTTCTAGTAGCATCTTTACTAATTTCAATTGCTTCGTCTTCAAGCGCTGTTACCTCCTGAGACGCTATAGGATGTATATCAGCTGCAATATCTAGAGTAGCTAATTCATCGTCATTTGATATTGCTGGTAATTTAGTTCCAGGATTGACAGTGGTTCTCTATAAAATAGAAATTGAACTGTCGAAAAATTTATGAAAAGCATATCTACCACAAGCTTACCTCCTTATACAATAATTCGCTATATTTAGCAATGCGCATATCACTTTTTTGAACTTTGGACAGCCACTTGTTTAATTTGTTATTTTGTGCCTTTTGAAGATATTTTTCACGCTTTATATTTTCATTTCTAAATAGATTTTTTCTTCTATTATAAGGCAGTTTAAAGGATTCAGTGGGGCTTTCTGCGAGTTGTTTTTCTTTTTTCGGAATGAAGTCTTGAAAATAGGTTCTTTGCCAGAGCACTGATAAAGCATACTTCAGCATCATGATGTTGAACAGACGAGCCATATTCAATCTTGTCATACTGATTGGTTTTTCCAAAAGTAATAGTTACAACCAAAGCAATGCATTCTGATATTCCTTGATTTCCTAGTACAAGCGAGAACAGATCAGCAAACTGCATCCCAAACACTATTTGGCTACGACAAAGTATGGCATGACTGATCAAAAAGCAGAGCCCGTCTCTGCAGCCAAGAGAGTCATTCTCCTCAGTCAAGAAGTAGCCACTAGCTTTTTCCGTTTCTTGCTTGGTGTAGCCATCATTCAACGTATTTTTTCCTTAGTCTTCAAAATTTTGCCTCTTACTCTTCACCTTTCCTTTTTCAAGACTATCCAGAAAAGTCCTAACGAGGGATTCTCTTGCAGGGCCATAAAGGTTTAAGCCAAGTGCCTTTTATTGGCTGTACATGCCTGCAATAGCTTTGACATAGTCGAGGACTGACTCTCTGCCTAGAGCAATAGGACCCCATCTGTATTTCTTCTAAGCTTTCGACCTCGCTTCATGACATATTCTGCAAGGAAATAGATAAGCTTTTGGTCAGTGGCAATCTTTCCATCACCAAACCTTTGTTCAAGGCACCATTTCTATGCTTAAACAGCATAGTTAGATTTTCAAACCTTCTCTTTATTATTATTTTCTAGAATTACCTTCCACTCTTCTTGCTTGGTTGAATATGCCTTAATAGTGTTCACAGGTCGATGCGTCATATTTTGAGGAATGATCATTTGGTTACTATAATACATAGCTGAATTGTTGTCAATCATGCGCTGAACACCTTCATCATTGACAGTAAGACGATTATTCATTTAGTTATTCATGTTAAGCTAGAGTATCAATACATATTTGATGTTGAGCTAAAAGTAAAGAGTGTACCTCTCTTTTATAGCTTTTTGAAGCCTTGGTGTCTTGATTTTGTTAATTATTATATTAAGAAAACAAGCCGGACCTTGGGCATAAAAGACATCATCTTATTGGATAAGCCGTCTTCTAAATATTATGAGCTACAGATGGGTCTTTGTAGATTATTACTATGGTAATTTTTAAGGTATTTTTTATTTTTAGACTGACAGATTAAAAAAAAATACTTTTTCAAGGGATTTTTTGAGTCAGAGTTGGATCTAAAGGTACAGATACTGTATAAACCGGTGGGACAAAAGGACACGCGAGGAAAGGTGACAAAAAAATGTCATTATGGCGGGCCAGACAAAGGAGTTTCCGAGACAGGTAGGGAAAGCAATCAAATTCAGCAGTCCTACAAGCACGTAAGCAACCCGATGACGGCTCAATCACGTAGAGACAGGACAAGCGAAGCTGGGCTTGGGAGCGGTAGACTTGAAAGCGAGGTGTTCCTTGGAGAACAGCAGAAAAAAAAAGATAAGAAGCAATCAGTGCCTCCATCTGTTATTCCGGGCTCTAATCTTACCTGTATATTATTCAGAACCGGTCTTCATCAAGTAATGCAGCAAGCTTGTATAGATAGCTACTGTATGACACTCCAATAGTCCAAGGCAATGCTTTTTTAGAAACAATCGGCCAGGGAGGTTTCAGAGGCTTGTCAAAGTCAAGTTGTATGCTGAAATCACTCAGCATAGCGCAGCCCGCAAGAGGACCATGACTTATACTGATAGATGAGTAACATCTTCAGTACCAACCACAAATGGTTGAAACAATTGCATACGCTACTATAACAAAGACTTCTATCCATGGAAAATAATGTTGACCCAAAAAGAGCTACTGTATGACACTCCAATAGTCCAAGGCAATGCTTTTTTAGAAACAATCGGCCAGGGAGGTTTCAGAGGCTTGTCAAAGTCAAGTTGTATGCTGAAATCACTCAGCATAGCGCAGCCCGCAAGAGGACCATGACTTATACTGATAGATGAGTAACATCTTCAGTACCAACCACAAATGGTTGAAACAATTGCATACGCTACTATAACAAAGACTTCTATCCATGGAAAATAATGTTGACCCAAAAAGAGCTACTGTATGACACTCCAATAGTCCAAGGCAATGCTTTTTTAGAAACAATCGGCCAGGGAGGTTTCAGAGGCTTGTCAAAGTCAAGTTGTATGCTGAAATCACTCAGCATAGCGCAGCCCGCAAGAGGACCATGACTTATACTGATAGATGAGTAGCATCTTCAGTACCAACCACAAATGGTTGAAACAATTGCATACAAATGTAGGCTGTAAGGAAAAAATGGAATGGGAGATTCTAGTGCACACCCAGATTTCAAAATAGTGACGTTGCATCTTTTGTCGGACTGTGATTCTCGAAATTAGTGACGTTGCATTCCCATGAAGTAGTGCGCAGAGTGCTTGACTGTTCATTGTTCCTGATTCGGACGTTTAAATTCCAAAATTGTTCATGCGTCTTGAGTATATCATAAAAGAACAGTATAACAGCTATTATATCTTTTGAAGCTCAAAGAAGCTAGTTTTCAATTTCACCAATTATAATAAAGGAAAAAACTTGCTACCCTTGTTCCTTTTCTTTTATGTAATTTACAAGATATAACCTGAGCTATAAACTTCAACGCCGTCAACAACAACATTGTGAACTTGGTTCAAGGCGATTTTAAAGATATGAATGCTGAGTTTTTTGAAAGGTTTGGTGTAGATTGTGAGTATGCCAGCATTGCTGAAGCTTGCAGCGCTGCCGCGGATTTCGGTAAAAATGGAGCGTTGTTTTTGTTACTGTCCGCTCCAAGCCAGAAAGGCAAACAGTAAAACCAAAAAACAGTTATGCATACGTCACATTAATTTCATTTTCGCGTGTATTTTCGCATGTGCGTAATGTTTCCCTTTTATAATTAGTTCAGACAAAAAACCTCTTTAGAATGAAGCAATCAGCTCTTGCCTACCTTAGAAGAAATCACAAAGCTCTTGACATCAAGCAGTTTTACAAAGCGTATGGAAACACAAATCAAGACACGTCAGAAACAGTGTACAAAAATACAGTAAGAAAAGCAACCGTTGATGATCATAAAAGTCTTCAAACATGGGCTAAAAAGGAACGTAGCCTCAATTTTTCTGTAAGCCATATCGATACTAATAGCATATGATACTTATTTTTATGTTAATTTTGACCTGTGATAGAATATTGATTCTGAAGCTGCTAAGAATTATTGGTACGAGATAAGTGCCCAAATTGCTGCGCAAGAGCAGAAACATTTCAGCATTATAGCTACGTCATCCGCCGCAAGAGATATGCAGAATTCTCTTGGAAAAAGCAAAGCAAAGGGAAAAGAATCAGTTGTTGATGAAGAGCAAGAAGTGCAAGGAGTTGAAGCAAAAGCTACTCAGACAAGTATGCCGAAAGAAATCCCTTTTATTGATAGTTTCATAAAGAAGTTTTCTCTTATGAATAATAGCAAAAAATGGTATCTCGAGACTGGAAAGTGTGTTGAAGATGCTCTCTTTGAATTTGGTCTTACATGCAATTTTGAGCAGTATGTATCAATGTAAAGATTTGTGCATACAATTCATACTGATGATGTGTCTCAACAGCTTAGCTCATTCGTTTACCATTGACCCTTCTGATCAAACCCTTCTGAAACAAAACGTCTTTACAGCTAAAGAGCTTGCCGAAATAAAGAAAAAAGCACTAATCCCTTTTCCAGATCTTAACGTTTCGTTAACTGAGTATCTTGCAGCATTCAACCAGGTAAGTGCATATTTATGTTTAATTGACTGCAACTTATGACTCTTTCGTATCTTCAGAAATCGACCTCTGGCCTTAGAAAAGCACTATATAATTGCAAATGGTATGAAGACTATGACGAAAATGAACATGCCTCCTTGGATTGGATCCGTAGATCTATTGATACACTACTACCATTGTACGAAAAGAAGATAATGAACGAAAAGCATAATGAACAATGGTATCAGAAAAGAATTTGGTTCATGATTGATACATTATTTGAGATTATTCCTGATCTGAGGATCGTAAGGTACAATTTGACTATTTATTATTATTACTTTTGATATTCACAATTTTTTTTTTTTTTTTTTTGGATCAGAGGCGAAAACAGCAGTAGCTCAAGTAGTGCAAGAAAGAATATTGACCGCGGAGCTGCTTGCTTTGAAAATCTTGCCAGGAAGAGGATGGGTCGCCGTGGGGATTTCATCTTGCGCTACCATGATATCGAATTGGCTTGTGGTGAAGATAAAGCATCAGATAATGGAACAAATATGATGCAGGACAGGGGAATTAAATGTCCAAAGATGATGAGAGATATGCTGTGGGCTTTGCTTGACAGTGTTAAGTTTAATCAGGAGAAGTCAAAGAAGTTAACTATTTTGGGTGTGACAACATTTGGCTTGAATTTATATTTGGATTGGATGACGATCCATGAAGGCTACGTTTGTGTTTTGGTTCGCTCGAAAAAAATATCGATGCCAAGTACTATTGATTCTTTCCCTAGTTCTCTTTCTCTCTTTGCTAGTTTGTTGTCTGCTCTGGAAGTTATCAAGTCCGTAATTAATGTAATGAATGCTAACGATGTTTATGATATCGAGTTGCTAAAGCCATCCCTCAAGAGAGCATACAGTGAGGATGACGACGAGAGTAATGACGCGAAAAGCTGGTCAAGAATTGTATCCGCATCCACCCCCGAAGACAATGGCCGATTCAGAAGGGTCTCTGGAGCTTAGCTGTATGTTGGCGCTTTCTTTTACTATGAATATCCACGAAAAACAAATATCAAATACCATCATTATACCATCACATAGTAAATAAATTCCTTCAGTCCTAAAGTACGAACTCGTCTCTTTAAGAGAACACTTTTAAAGATAGCAGTATTTTCTTAATTTTGAATATTCTATTTTGATATTTTATTAGCCACGAATTCCGTAAGCTATATTAAACTTAATCACATGTACCAAGTGCACTTCTTTACCAAAAAACAGAGGGTGATATTAATGAAAATCTACAAAAATGGTTTTGTGACTTACAGCTATTCATTGAGAGAAATAATTCACGAAGATCGGCCCATAGAAACAGTACACAAAGAATACAAATAAGAAAGTTAAGTTATATCTTGCGAGATCGCTTTATGAGCCTTGGATAAGCATTTTATTCCTGCCAATGGTACTGCCACCGCCACTGTCACTGCTAATACTGCCGTTGTAAAAATCTTTAGTTTTTATGTATACAAAGATTTTGTGTTTGTGTAATCTATTCCCGGAAATGGTGTACATTTTTTTTTAAAAATAGCATAGTACGCAGCCTGATATATTTGGAAAATGCTTAAAAAGCAAACTATAGAAGCAAAAGAGCTCCAAGTTATAATGCTGAGCAGATTCCTCTCTATGGAGAATATGTTCAACTAGGCTTGTTTCGAGTTATATAAGTTCTGTTGCTATGATAACAGCTATTGCCTCATGTTTTCAAAAAGATCTTTTGATACAATCAATACAACTTTCATTGTCAAGTAAAATACAAGATATAGAGAAAGAGAGAGAGAGAGCGTGGGTATATTTGGAAAACCAAGAAACCCTTATTGTTTTTCATTTGATTAAGATAAATCATGGCAGCATAATGCTTTAAAAACGCGCTAGAAGCAAGCTAACGGATACATTGCAGATTAGAGTAGTTTTCATGCCTGTGTTAGTCATTGCAGGCTACTGTTTACATCAAGGCTTGGAAAGTTTCCGTTGGAAAAATTGATGCCAAGTAGAAATATCTATTTTTAAATAATAAATACTGATGAGCTTTACATTGACCTCATCAACAGGCCCATGTCTGTCCGTAAAGTGTTTTATGGTTGTTCATAAACGTCTCTGTGGAAAATTCCTTATATGGTATAAGATGCACTTCCAAATTTGTTTAGCTGCGCAGATCTCATAAATACAAGTTCCGTACAATAGCAGCGAAAATCCCATTTCCTTTTATAAGACGAGAGCACATGTAACACTTTAAATTATAAATATCTTGTATCAACGCCATTTAAGCTGAAGAAAGCAGGTAATCATTATGCAATGAGTTTTTTTTTGGTTCATTGTTTATGTTTGTAAGACTATCTTAGACTAAAAAAGCATTGTTACAAAAAACATCATAATAAAAATAGATCTATCATATGACTTGGCAGTAGCATCATTACTGCTAAAAGTAGGCGGGTGATATTCGTTCACTGCAATATTATCGACTACTTGTATTTCTAAGCACGTCATGAATTACACACACGTTTCAAACAATATCTTAATGTAGAACCCAACCAGAAAAGCCGGGAATTCTTTGGTCATGGGGGTTAAACGAAATAAGCATGTCTTGGCGGTTCTGATGTTTCTTACGGTAAAACCATTTATATTCAGTTGACGCCTGAATAACAAGTAGTCTCTCCGATGAAAGGTTTGGGGTATCTAGAAAATTAAAAATCAAATACACTGTGTTAGAAACCAGTTGCACTTCATCTGATGGGTTTGGATCGCCACCGTTATTCAAGCTTAACTATTTATGGTATGGCTGACGCTTACATGTCTTATTTAACTAATGTCAATCTCTGAATAGGAAGTGATCACCTTAATTTAACTCATCTTCTGGCGCAATTTTTACACAGTTCAAGTAGTCAAAGTGGACCTGCCTCGGCACGGGCCCAAAATTTGAAGCTGTTGAGATCATTATTTTTTGAACGGAATTTTGGTAAGACTTTTCCGAAGTTGTATTTACCCCTACTGGATAGCATGTAGAAAAGACAGTTGACTTACAAACCGAGTGATCTCACCTGCCAATCATCATTTCTCCCGTATAGCCGTAGTCATCTTGTTGGCTAATGTAAATAAAGAGAATGTCTGCTCAGCAACTGGATTTGCGCTTAGCAATATTTAGGATAAATGATTCGCCTTGAAACTACTTGTCATGAGGCGCTGAAAAGTCAATTCTCAAGTAACATCTAGCCTTTGTGGAAAAATGTTAACTCCTTTTATCAGACACTCTCTTGCATTAAACAATGATACACAACATACGATGTTCCCTTAAAAGGATACGTCATTATAAGCAATTGCAATAGGAATTATTATTAATATAAAAATATATAAAAAGTCATAAACAATGGTTAAAGGAAAGGTCAGAAAGAATATGGTATACTGATCGTTACCAAATATGGTAACCATAACAACCTCTAGATGCTTTTAATCATGCTGCATTACTTCACGGGCCACTGAAGTGTCAATTAATTTTTCTGATACTTCGATATTATGGCCCAGTATAGCTTGATCTTCTTCCTTTACATTTTCTGGCCTGAACGAGTCTCTTCTTCTCCTTGTAACAACCCAGACAATTCTGTTTACAAATGGCTTTAACCTTTTAACAATGTCTTCGCCATCATCTCTTTCCCAACCGCCTTCGATATGAACAGAGGGTTCAATATGGCGAATAATGTGCATCTTTCCTTCTTCCTCTGAGCAAAACAGCACTTTTCGGCTATCTAGCGTTGATTCTTTCTTTTCTGTAAACAGTTGAGCATTTTCTAATAATGACTGAATAACTTGTCGCTCTTCATCTGAGGAGACGTGTATGATGACATAGATGTCATACAGGTGTGTCAATTTAGATAACAATTGGACTGCATTTTCATGAAATGCATACATACTAACATCAGATGATGGATTCCAAAGAACAGTCTATCATAAGTTATATTAATATAAATCCAATTCATATAATCTCATCAGATACACATACGTTTTTCAAAGAAATAGTCATCTTTTTCTTGTTCTTGCTTGTTTTAAATAGCTTATTACTCCAGCTAATACTGCTATTATTACTTGCTTGTCGGTTATTATTTCTCTAAACATGCTCATTAGAACGACACTTTGCACAACGCATCTGCTCAAGTCTACCTCATTAGAAGTAATACCACGGCGAGGGGGATATTTCTTAAACCAATAAATAGCAAAACTAATGATTGCTGCTGCTAAAGAAGAATAGCCTATTAAGCGTAATGCCCAAGTTGGTAAAATGGCTACTTTCTTTTTGTGCTGATTGTTTGACATTCTTTTTAATAATGTGGGGGAAAAGCACAAATACACACGGAGATTTTCACGTGCAAAATAAATAGATGGCTTACGTAAATCCTGTACAGCATTTGTTAAAACAGCGTCACAAATTACAAGAAAGGAAGGTGATGTTACCATGACACCAAAATGGCCAGCGTGTCCATATAAGACACATTCTTTTATTTTGAAGCGAGAATCTTCAATATCAAAAGTTAGACTGTACTCTGATAATATAAAGTAGCAGCAAGAGAGAAATTTTTGTGACGAACCAATGTCGAAAGACCTTATGTTTTGTAGCAGCTGTGTTGTTCTTGATGAATGAAGATCCTATGTATTTCTTTCTCTCTTTCTGCAGTTAAACGCTTGCTCAAAGCAGCAACTTGGCAAATGCCTTAACTGTGATTGCAAAGAGCCTAGTTGTATTAGCATAAATTATCTACTAATTAAAACAGACGGTGTCGGTTGTACCTATTGATGATCCTTTTAGACATATTTTCAGATAATCGTAAAAGAAAGCATTGTATTAGTCGAACAAAGATTGACAAGCGTAGTTACCAGCCTCAAGGTTTACTACTGCCTTGAGTAAATAAACTTTTCTTGACTATATTGTTACTCTAAACATAAAAAGGCTGTATTAGCAAGATGGTATAGATTGTCTCTCTCCAGTGAGACATCTCAAGAGAGCGGTTACACAAGATTGCGGTACCAAATGTTTGAGCTTATTATTTATTTTGAAAAGCCACTTTTCAGGCGTAATTGACCTTTTGGAGCAAAAAGTGATCGCCTTTTATTTGAACGATATTCCTAGTGATCAACTCTTCAAACTTACGGGCCATTGCTTCCAAACGACATTCTGGTTTGCCTTGGCCTGTTGTATTTGCTGTGCTTATAGATAATGTTCACTCCATACATAACAACCTTTTGTATCTTGGTAAATATCTTTTCTGTGTTATGCTAGCTTTCAAGGTATATAATCGCCAAGAACTACATAATAAAAGATGACACTCTAGCTGTATGCATCCAATTTTTTTTACTAACAATGCAAAAGCATCCCATATATGTTTTTTTTTTAAGCCATTAAGAAAAGTTGATCCGGAAAAAGATGTGCATACAGCTAATATACTTCCTGTAGCTTTCGCATTTGTGAAGAAATGATCAGCACAACAAAGAAAATCAGAGCACATTCATCCAACCAAGGATAGTCAAGCGTACTAATGACCAATATTAGATGGTCATGACAATGGTGTCTGCACGAATCTGCTTAATATAAAAGGGAGGTGCCTTTTACGCAAAAGGGACGCAACAGTTCTTCAGCAGTTTGAACTTGTACTTTTTTACACAAATGCAAATCAAGCTTACTCTTTTTATTATCTGTGCTTCTCTTGTCGCTATTGGCTTTGCTGCGCCTGCTGTCCCAGGTTATCCTAATGGTCAAAATTCGCCTTTGACGTAAAATCTTGTTGATATGCTTTTAGGAAATAACGGCGAAGAATCTCTTATTAAACCAGATGCTGAAGATTTACTGGCCGTCTCTTTGAAGAAACGTCGGTCCTCACCGGAAAATCTCAAGGGTGGATCTTCATTTACCTGAATAACCCAAGTGTCAATCTCCATTACACTTGGAGCACCATACTAAAAGGATGGTCATAATGTCAAAATATAATAAACCATCAATATGTCCCTTCTCTTAAAGCCTGCATAAACTACAAACTCAATAACTTTCCTATGTATTCTCAAATTTCTAGTATGTTATTTATTTATTTTTTTTCAAGGAAGCTCTAGCTGAATGACAATTCCAGTTGATAGCACATATACCATTAAACGAGTTGTACCTTATTAAAATCTGATTGGAGAATCAGTTCCCAATAAGCAAGAAATTTATTGTGACTATCTTTTACTGCTTTTTTCATTTCAAAAAAAAGGCTTCACTTGCTGCTTTGCTTTTTTCTTTAGGATATGGAAGATCAGACACACAAGACTCATCATAAGCAAAAAGCAGGAAAAAAGGTTGAGAGAAAGAAGGAAAATAAATTTGCCAATGCCAAAAAGTCTAGCAATCCCAAAGCTTTCACTTTCCAAAGTGCTGGAAGAGCTGAAAAGACAGCCAGGAGAAACTTTGATCTAGGAGAAAAGAAGTTACATGTTCCATTGGTAGATCGTACACCGATCGAAGCACCTCCAGTTGTCATTGCTGTCGTTGGTCCACCAGGTGTAAGTTTAGCGACCATATGTCTATACTGTGTTTTCTCATTTTGCTTTTTAGACTGGTAAATCAACGCTGATTAGATCCTTAGTAAAAAGATATACAAAACACAACTTGAATGAGATCAAGGGACCTATTACAGTTGTGAGCGGCAAAAAACGTCGATTGACATTTGTAGAGTGCAACAACGATTTGAATTCAATGATAGATATTGCCAAGGTCGTCGATCTCGTCCTGTTGATGATTGATGCTAGTTTTGGCTTTGAAATGGTAAACAGTAACAAATGAATTAACCTCATAAGCTTATGAATTGTGTATAGGAAACATTCGAATTTTTGAATATCCTGCAATCACACGGTTTCCCCAAAGTCATGGGTATCTTGACTCACCTCGACAAGTTCCGTAGTAACAAGGCATTAAAAGCCACCAAGAAGAGACTCAAGGATCGTTTCTGGACAGAAATCTACCAAGGAGCCAAACTCTTCTACCTGTCTGGTATCATCAATGGAAGATATCCCAACTTGGAAATACAAAATCTGTCACGATTTATCTCTGTCATGAAATTTAGACCGCTCGTTTGGAGAAACACTCATCCTTACGTGATTGCAGATCGTATAGAAGATCTAACGGATCCAGAACTAGTTCACAGAAAGCCAACGTGTGATCGTACAGTGACGCTATATGGATACTTGCGAGGCACCAACCTAAAGACCGGCATGCGTGTACATATCCCAGGTGCAGGCGATCACACTCTTGCAGACGTATCTGTTCTCCCAGATCCTTGCCCTTTGCCTGATAAGGAACGAAAGCGCTTGGACGAGAAGCACAAGTTGATTTATGCCCCTATGTCAGACGTGGGCGGTGTCATGTATGATAAGGATGCTGTTTATATTAATGTGCCTGGACATTTTACAAAGAAGTCAGCATATGCGCCTTCAGAGAAACAACAGGATGGCGAAGAGGATGAAGATGAGGTTGTTCCAAAAGGCACAGGTGAAAAGCTTGTCATGAGTCTTCAAGACGCTCAGGATACACTTTCGGCTCAGTTGCAAGAGTCCGAGCTTCGTATATTTTCTGGATCCGCACCTGTCAAAGCTTCAGATATAAAAGAATCATTGGAAGAGGATGAATCTGGGAGAACTCGTCGGCGTGCAGTATTTGGTGATGAAGACGAAATAAATGATGAAGAGGGCGATGAAGACGATGAGGATGAGGATGAGGATGACGAAGAAGATGACGATGAGGATATGGATGAAGACGATATGATGAGTGAAGATGAAGATAATACTCCACGACGTGGTAGAGCCCTTACCAAGTTCGATACAAGAAATATTCCCAAAAAAGGCGACGAAGACAATGATGCAAAGGATGAACCAGCCTTTGAATTTGCTGATAGTGATAGTGATTTGGGCAACGAAGACGAAGATAATGAAGATATGGTTTTGGTTGACGGTCGCATAAAAAGAGATACAGGTGACGATGAAGATCTCTCTGGCGAACTTCGTTGGAAGGCCA
The DNA here is from genome assembly GCF_002708625.1 of Rhizopus microsporus ATCC 52813. NCBI lineage: Eukaryota > Fungi > Mucoromycota > Mucoromycetes > Mucorales > Rhizopodaceae > Rhizopus > Rhizopus microsporus. The sequence continues at coordinate 925,111 of NW_019671918.1, read as the reverse complement.
ACTTGAAAGAAAAAGCCAGTGCTATGCACAAAGGCAACAGACGCACCAACCTCATGTCTCTCATCTACAATAATCTTGATCTCTCTCCTGAAGATATCCTTGCAGGAAACTACGATAATGAGAAAGACGACGATATAGAAGAAGATGACGACGAAGAAAATTTCTTCAAACTCAAGCGTGAAACAGCAGAGAATGGTGCCCAAGCTATTGACAGTAGCCGTGATCCTATCGATCTTGAGGAACTGGAAGAGTGGGATGATGAAGAGACATTAGATTCAATCAGAAACCGCTTTATTACAGGTGACATTGATGCTGCTAATGGGGAAAGCGCGTTCCCACCCGAAGAAGATGAAGAAGAGTTTGGCGATTTTGAGGATCTTGAGAATGACAACAGTAATGAAAATGACAAAGAGGATATGATCCGCGACCCTGTAGCTGTGGAGCGTGAAAAAATTGCCAAGCGTAAGGAACAGCTCCGCAAAAAATTTGAAGAGGAATATGACGATAGCGAGGATGGTCCCAAGATGGACTTTTACGAGCAAAAGAAGCAGGAAATCGAGCAGCAGCTTCAAACAAACCGTGCAGAATTTGAAAATGATGATCCTTTGACCAGAGCCATGGTTGAAGGTTACCGTCCTGGTAGCTATGTGCGTATACTAATCAAAGACATGCCATGTGAATTTGTGCAAAACTTTGACCCAACTTATCCTATCGTAGTTGGTGGTCTCTTAACATCTGAAAATCAATTTGGTTGGGTGCAAGTGAGAATCAAGCGTCATCGATGGTATCCCAAGACATTAAAGACAAATGACCCACTGATCTTCTCTGTGGGTTGGAGACGCTTCCAGACAATTCCCATCTACTCACTCAATGACGGTACACGAAATCGTATGCTGAAATACACACCAGAACATATGCATTGTTTAGCGACATTTTATGGACCTGTGCATACACCCAATACCGGCTTCTGTGCTGTTCAAAATGTATCTGACAACAAAGCAAGTGCATTCCGTATCAGTGCAACTGGTGTTGTAGTAGACATCAGTCAATCTACAGAAATTGTAAAGAAGTTAAAGCTGACGGGCTATCCCGCCAAGGTGTATAGAAATACTGCTTTCGTCAAGGACATGTTCACTTCCGCACTTGAAGTAGCTAAATTTGAAGGTGCCAATATCCGAACAGTCTCTGGTATTCGTGGTCAAGTGAAGAAGGCATTATCTTCCCCTGAAGGACAATTCCGTGCCACTTTTGAAGATAAGATTTTGATGAGCGGTAAGTAATGACAAAGGTGTATGTGACACATGGGATCTAACGAATACAAAACTAGATATTGTATTCCTGAGAGCATGGTATCCCGTGAAACCACGCAAGTTCTATAACCCAGTGACATCCTTGTTGCTATCATCTAAAGATAGTTGGCAAGGTATGCGTCCAACTGGTCAAGTAAGAAAAGAATTAAGTCTACATGCACCACAAAATGCAGATTCTATTTATAAAGTAAAAAAGAAAAAATATATCTGTGTAGTATAAGCATAATTAACACTCTTCAATAGCCAATTGAAAGAAAAGAGCGTCGCTTCAATCCACTCAAGATTCCCAAGTCACTTCAAGCTGAGTTACCTTTTGCCAATAAACCAAAACAACAAACAAAGGCCAAGAAGAAGTCATACTTGAGTAAACGAGCTGTTGTTTTAGAACCTGAAGAAAAGAAAGTATATACGTTGATGCAACAACTGAATACGCTCCGAAATGAGAAGACACGCAAACGTAAATTGAAGGACAACGAAAGACGTGAAAACCTTGAAAAGAAGAAAGCCAAGCTTGAAAAGGCCAACGAGCTTAAAGAAAAGGAAAGACGTAAAGAGTATTTCCGTAAAGAACAGCAGAAAAAGAAATAAAATAGACACTTCTTTAATCAATGTAATATACATCATTGTCTCGAAATGGACTAATAAAAGGACATACTTTCAAATAATCATCAATTTTAATTATTATCATTACGCTTGACTAAACGAATATTGAAAGGCACAGGTGTGACAGTAACGCCTGTGTTTACGCCTTGTTGTAGATCGGGACATAGCTTTTCTCCTGCTGATGAAAGCTCAGGTTCAATAGTGTACTTCGAAAGTAATTTTGTTAAGATGTAAAACATCTCACTCTCTGCCTAAAAATTGAAAAGAAGTAAATATTGAGTTCGACATGGTGTATATTGGATGCTTACCATGTAGATGCCAGGACAGATGCGCCTGCCCCATCCAAATGTATAATGGTCTCGCGTTTGGAAACTGCCTTTACTAGCGGCATACATTGACCGTGTATCATTAAGATATCGCTCAGGCATAAACTTGTCAGCGTCCACAAAGTTGTTTGGATCACTGTGCAACGTATGGAGATTGGAGAATATGATGGTGCCTTCTGGAATAACACTGTCTTTGTAGGTAACTGAAATATGAAGCAAATTTAGTATGGGATAAATATGAATACAAGCTACTTACAGTCCTTCGAAACCTTGTGAGGTAAGCCTAAATCTCCTGGAGGACGGAATCTGATACACTCCTTTTCAAATGCAACAAAATACGGCAACTCTTCTCTTTCAGCAAAGGTTGGCTCTCGTCCATGCTTTTGAATGAAAGCAGTGACTTCTTGATAAATTTTGTCTTGAACGTTGGGATGGTTGACAAGGATTGCTATAGACCATGACGTACTGATGGCTACTGTGTCACTTCCTGCATTGAGAATCTCACCTAAGATAAGATTAGCCATGTATGCGACAGCATTTCTATATTACACTTACTCAAAAGAATCGTGATTCCCATTTCATCAAGACCGTATTCATCCTTTATGCTATCGATCTTCTTTACCAGACTATCTCCATCGCTTTCACGAGCAATCTTGATGATCCCTTTAATGAAAGGATACAGCTCATTGTCCACATAGCGCTGCATCTTTCTTTCCTTTCCGAATAATGATTCAGGGAACTTCATGATGGGGAACATGACACTAGTATCGTGAGAGAAATCAGAAAAGTGGGAATTGCTATCTACGTAATGAACCATTTCCTTAAACGTAGGATCATTAACAGACTTGGCACCAGGGATATTAAAGGCGACAGCAAACATCAGATTCATTGATATAAAGCGGCAAAAGGTAAGTGGGTCGATCGCACCGTCTGACTCTACGCATTCCACCATGTGCTTTATGCCCTTCTCAGCTTCAGATTCAATTGTGCTGGTTAAGCTCTCGACAGATTTGGGTGAGAGAATGTGCAAGATCACATTTCGCGCCTCCTTCCACTTTGGCCCATAATCAGCCATAACGATTCCTCTAAGGTCACATGAGCTTCATTTACGATTTGTATCTGTATTTATATCGTTACCTTCCGCCCTGACCGTGAATTTTCCCTAGAAAGGTATGTTCTGGTCGACCAGCCGTGATTGACCCTTTAGAAACGAGAATCTCATGGGCGATTTGTGGATCACCAAGGAACAACCAATTTTGTACACCCATCTTGATCCTAAAAATCGGACCATACTGATGATGCCACTTGGTAATAACTTCTCCAGGTCGTTTTCCCAACAGTGGCATGTGTCCTATGAAGTGGAATATTTTAAGCGATGGATTGGGAGCTTCTGTTTATTGTGTATACCAAGATAAAAGTATTCTCCCTCGGGTACAGGAATACCCTTAAATTCGTAAGATTTGTTGTCAGACATACTTCTTATGGCCTTTCTAAGGAGATAGACTGTGGTCACTGATGCTACTGCTGCCCCCAAGATGGTCTTGTATTTCTCTGTATGCCCAATCCTTTGGATGAACTCGTTATAATAATCCATGTTTATAAACTGTAGAGAGGAAAAAAGAGAAAAATCAGAGTATAGTTAGAATCGAATAGTCTTGTTTATATATTACACCAACAAACTCTAATAAATGTTCATAGTCATATTGATGTGATACGTATTAGGAACACTGGGATTCCATGTAACTTTGTACACGCAACCAACGTTCAAAGCCTACATGAACAATGGTGCATGGATATCAGGCTGCTTAGTACTTAAAATTGAGAGGCTGGCTAAACTACAAAGATTAGGTTTTGGCCAGAGCGCGGAAAAATGTCCATGGCAAACAATGTCGTAAGGTAACACCAAATGAAGCATTGAACTCCTGTTCTTCCTTGGTTGTATCACGTAACGCTTTGCTACTGGAGCCATGGGATAGATTCTACACTCAATGTGATTTGAAACTAATTTATATTTAAATGAATAGGCAAATGTTTTATTACCATTTTATTGTTTCCCATTTAACGCTTTTACATAACTGTGAAAAATACTTTATAATTGAGCGAATATGAAGTACTCTGAACGTGTTCCATAAAGTTGAATAAGAAACACAAGAAAGTTACCTTATTACAAAAAAAGCATGACCCTTCGTTGCTTCTTAGCTCCTTAAACATCCTTTTGATTTTTCATGGGATATCAACGTTAACCTTTAGCTATAAACTTTAACAAACGTTCTGTAGCTTTTGCAGCTTTAATAAACCTTAATTTTTTCTCACATGCATTTGTTTTCACTAACGGAAAACGTGTGATTGTCCAACATTAAAAAAGCTACATAGAAAGGAAGTCCTTGAAAGCAAAAAGACGTGAGACGAGCGTTCCAGCAACATCAATAAAGTGAAACCTGAAAGTCTGTAATAGATGTCTTGGAAGTATGCTTGATGTGTTCCCTCTCTTGTCAAAATAATTTTAGAATACATGAAGACCTGCAAAGACAAAATTCACAAGCACGATCTATTATCATATAGATTGTCTATTACTGGCATCCAAACATGGCTGTTATACTATGATTCCTCTTGTTGTGGTAAAATGAGTCTGGATACTTCCGATATTTACGTAATTTACTTTATTTATTTATAAAATATCCCTTTTGGATCCTACTGCGTGACAAATTTTGTCTCCTAGTTGTCATAGTTAGGATTACGAAGGTTTGAGGGGCCTAAAAGATCGTAATCATCCTGAACGGGAATCCCAAATTTCTTTAATAGTAAACGGAGCTCAATTTCGTAATCATTATGGATTACGAGGGCAACAAGATGGCGGTTGGGGTAATGGATGTTGAGGATATGGCTGGTGTTAATATTCAGTTGTCGCATACGAGAATGTAGTTGACCTATAGGAAGACGGTGATGTAGAGGCAGGCAAAGGAATTTGTAGCCATGATTGGCGGAGCAGGCACTGAAGGTGCGAGCAGCAGCCATTTGACTAGAAAGTAGCGTGGAGGCTTTAAACTTGGCAGCTTTCTGAAGAGGATGGAAATCTAAATCTGAAGACGATTGATGTTTTTAAAGAGTCTTGGGTTGCGATGGAGATTCGGATGCCAGTGAAGGAGGCGTCAGTAGAGGGGATACCAGTGGAGAGGAGACCATAGTGCAAGCGAGTTTCTTAGGAGCAGCGGTGTTGGCGTGTGAGCTAATCGCTCAAGAAAGGAAGTGTTTTATTCAAGTAGATCTTGCGAATGGGTCAGAAAAATAAGCAAATCGTCGACATGAGCAAGCACTTTAATGGTAGGTGTGTTAAAAATCGCCAACGCGGCATCAGCAGCACTGGGATGAACCTCAGATGGAAACGAGAACCTACGTATACTTAACTTTGCTAATAGCAAGATCATATGCTAACTGAGCTCAGACTATCTGTTTATAAAAGCGAGTAGCAAGCAGTTGGCTGAATTCATCGGAATTGAGTCCAATCATAGCTAACTGACCCATGGTCGCTGGTGGTTTGTTTATGCTGTTAGTAAGAAATTTAAATGTATTTAGATAACCTCCAGGACCAGTACTTTTTGCATGGACGTTCGTGTTATGAACAATTGAATAAAAATAATCAATAGGAAGGAAGAACAAGAAATAATATAATGGAGAAGCATATCTTCTATTGTTCATATTTAATCGAGAGTTCAAGGAGGCGAACCCTTCTGCTGAACCAATTAAACGAAAGTCCATGTAAGCCTCGCCAGCAGTCCACCCACGACTTGAAGTCAAATTGATGGCTTCCTCTCCCTCATCTCCGTCCACTGCATCTTTCAACAAATCTTTAGTTTCAATTACAATAGCGTTGACAATAGTTTCCTTGGCTACTGGAGTTGTAAGAGGGTCGGCATACTTGATACAGCCTTCACTGAGTTTGAAGTTATGACCATTTGCTTCATCCAACAATATATCGTACATCACCTTGCCATTTCCCGCAGATGGTGCAATTGTCTTGCCTTGGAAACTCAACTTAGATTTGTTCCAGCCGTTTTCGCAGAATAATACGGATTTCACTCTATTATCAATGATAAAACGCTTACTAGCTGATACTTTTACATTGACAGGAGGCACGCCTGAGCTTTGATTTTACTGATGTTGTTTGAGAGATTTAGACGTATTCAATACATTGAGAGACTCAAAGAAATAAAAATACAAGTCTTAAGCTTTGTAGTAATCACACGCGCCGCGAAAATTTAGGGGGTCCATTTGGGCCAACCAAATCTTTAGCTGTTAGTAAGAGTGAAAGTCGTGCTTGTTAAATTCTAATGCCACTAGTTGATTTCGCTTGCTGAAGGAGTTATCGACTAATTGAGCGTATATACTTTATACGGATCAAGATAAAGTTAGATTCTTTAGACTGACGTGTGAAAAAGTTATGAGTACTTCAACGGCAGCAAAAAAATTAGATACCCATGTTCACGCAGCTCAAAGACGGACTCAGATGTACAAAACGGACCCTGATAGTATTTTTATAAAATATAAGAACACTATCAAGTTTATTTAGGCTTCACTATATATGTGCTATCAACTGGAATTGTCATTCAGCTAGAGCTTCCTTGAAAAAAAATAAATAAATAACATACTAGAAATTTGAGAATACATAGGAAAGTTATTGAGTTTGTAGTTTATGCAGGCTTTAAGAGAAGGGACATATTGATGGTTTATTATATTTTGACATTATGACCATCCTTTTAGTATGGTGCTCCAAGTGTAATGGAGATTGACACTTGGGTTATTCAGGTAAATGAAGATCCACCCTTGAGATTTTCCGGTGAGGACCGACGTTTCTTCAAAGAGACGGCCAGTAAATCTTCAGCATCTGGTTTAATAAGAGATTCTTCGCCGTTATTTCCTAAAAGCATATCAACAAGATTTTACGTCAAAGGCGAATTTTGACCATTAGGATAACCTGGGACAGCAGGCGCAGCAAAGCCAATAGCGACAAGAGAAGCACAGATAATAAAAAGAGTAAGCTTGATTTGCATTTGTGTAAAAAAGTACAAGTTCAAACTGCTGAAGAACTGTTGCGTCTCTTTTGCGTAAAAGGCACCTCCCTTTTATATTAAGCAGATTCGTGCAGACACCATTGTCATGACCATCTAATATTGGTCATTAGTACGCTTGACTATCCTTGGTTGGATGAATGTGCTCTGATTTTCTTTGTTGTGCTGATCATTTCTTCACAAATGCGAAAGCTACAGGAAGTATATTAGCTGTATGTACATCTTTTTCCGGGTCAACTTTTCTTAATGTGTTGATCTGTTTGAACTAATAAAGTGATTCTGGCTTAAGAGAAAGGCATAAAAATGTATGTTTTTGCGTTGTTAGTAAAAGAGAGCTCTCTTTATCATAAATAAAAAGCTGAATATTTACGACTACATGGAAGATGCAAAGGTATGAAATTTTAGTCACGAGTAAATGAAAACTGAAGAGTAAGAGAAAAGCATTAAATAATTATATTCAGCTTTTACTAAAACTGTTGAATATGAGATAGGTTACTCTCAGCTTTGCTTACTGTTTTTAATATACATAAAATGCTCCTTTAGTATTTGTATTAATCAACAATAACTCATTTTAAAGACATAAAAATAGGTAACCTAAAAGAATGTGTATTAAATTTTTTTTTTAAACTACATCTGCCAGACCAGAAACAGTGCTTCAATCCATAGCAGAATGCCAAAATAGACGAACTATGGCACTCTTCTTAGCACTCTCTCTTTTCTGATAATCTGGCAAAGACGTTTTTTCCTAGTACAGTGAACCAAGACTCATCTGATCAAATTACACCTTTCTACTGGTCCACTGTCCAAACTTTATGATCTTTGGCCCACCAACGTCTCTTGCGCATGTGAACGCTTGAGAGTAAGGGTTCGCAGGCCACAGTGTAGAAATCGATACTATATTCCTCTAAATATGTTCCTACAGTGTTAAAGGGGGCCTCGTTATCAACACAAAGGAGCGCATTCTGGTGATAATCCAATGGTTCCTTTGGAATTCGCTTTACACCGAGAATAAATGCAGTTTTGTTAGCCTTGTTTAACTTGTTATTTTGTCCAGATCGAAGTGAAAGAACTTTAGCATCTACAACTTCATTTTTTTAAAGCACATCTGTTGGTCCACTGTAAGATATCAGGAAGCTCTTCAAAATAAGACTTCTTCCGCGATATGGTTTTTTTTGCCAGAGAACACCGTATTCTGTCTCTTTACTTTTGCTTTCTGCTGAACTTGATCATTCGAATTATCTTTGTTCACCAAAATATCTCCTTATTTATCACTTTGTATCTGATTATCTTTGTTCATAAAAACGTCTTATTTTATATCTTGTATTTGATTGCCTTGCATTAAGCCCTTTCTTTTGTGTGCCTGCAAGCGGGGATCAAAGTTCTGTATAAAGATATTACGCTTGGTGTTATTGTTGTTACATGTCCTGTCCATTATTGAAAAAGAAACGCAGAATCTTTTAAAGAGTAACGACATTTTGTACTTTTTGCGGTAATTTTCGTAAAGCATGTAAAGTTGCTTGTTAAAAATGGAGAAAAAGATAATCAAAATGCAAAAAATGCACCCAGAGTTTTTGTTTAGAAACCGCTCACTTGGTTAAATGTGGAAAGCGGGAATTTCTTTTCAGTATGTTTACTGGGAAGCAAAAGCTACAGCATAATAAAATATTATGAGAAAGATGGCGGTATGAGTGAGGGGAAGGGTAGAGAAAAAGAAATAGACTAGCCAATTGACAATGATTATTATATTGGTATTGGTGAGGTTGATAATGTTGTTGTGGATGTGTATGGTGAGTAAAAAAATAAAAACGTTACTCAAGAAACGCCCACTCTGAGAGTCGATTTCCTGAGGGAATCAGCCGTGTTGAAGCTGATCCACTTTAGAAAGAATGGAACAGATGATCGACCAATAAAATCGCCAAGGGCCAGCGTATCTTGGATAAACTCGAGAGCTCGTAAGTAGTTTGTTAGGGAGAAGCAATAGGGATCTAAGATGGAGAGCGGAAAGCATAGTCGTCGATGCACCTGGAGGCATTCAATGACGTGTGATCAGGTAAGCATACAAGAGAGGCGTCTTGGACATGGCCGTGGTTGGTCTCTAGGCGACCAGCCAAAGCGCCAACAAATACAGCGGTTATGCTCTTGGTGTGTCATGAGTATCCATAAGATGTAGCTTTCTTCAGAAATTATTGGTGCACTTCAGGAAACAAAAGTGTATGGTTTAATTACACAAGGTAATATCACGTTTTATAATATTAAAACCAGAAAGATAACTTCATATAACCTTTTTTTCTGTGCTATGCTTATCGCCATCTTTAGCATTTGATAGAAAATGAAAGGTTTTAATCATCAAAGCGCCTGTTTGAACCTCACAAGGCTTATAGAGACTATGATCCCCAAAAACGGTGCCATGACAATCGTGTACGAAGCTCATTCAGTGACACCACCGGAGAAACACAAAAAAAGGATCGAAGGGGTACACAAACTCTTCGGAGGAACAGATATCAATAAGTAATAATAATAATTATCTTCAGAGGATAAAAATATATGTATATAAGGGAAATCCACATGATTATTAGCTATATTGCCCAAATTCATATTATGTGATTTTAGGTATACTTTATAGAGCACAGATACTGAGAGTAGCACTAGAAGTACAAAAATACCCTTTGTAAGCAATAATAACAACAAAGCATGGTAGTACTTGTCAATTTAGAAAAAACAAAAAGAGCTAAAAAGTTTTTTATATTGACGCGTCATCTTATTTATTTACTGTACTTACGGCTAGTAAGTATTGACCGCGATTAGACTACAATGCACATGGTTCATTCAAGTGAATGCTTCATTTTCATTAATAAATGACTAATAGCGTAACCTGTTACAAGCTTAATGATGAAAAAAAAAATAATACTTTGACAGTATTCACTGTAACATTTAAGTCTTAATTAGTTCGTTTAGTAGTGGTAACTTTGGTTTAACACCTTGATCCTCTTGAATGATTAGATAAGCTAGATAGTTATTCAATATATGTACTAGTAAGCAATGAGCAAATATGCCTCATCTTTCCTCTGTCCAATAGCTATGACGTGTGTACTCTAAGCATCTCTCTCTTGTCAATTACGGCTATTGTTCTGTTAACTCAAAGGGCTATAAAACTGATCATGCGTAATATCGTCGAAGAATTCAGTGAGTGCTGTAGTGCAGAATAATAAAATGCTACAACGTGTTACTTCAAATGCTTCATCTATCATTTCTATTATCGAAAGTAACACGGGGCCCTTTATTGGAAAAAAAATGTTCCATTTGACTTTTCATATCTTTCCATTTTCCTTACTCTCTTTTCTTTCCTTTCTTTTTCTTCATCCCGTTAACCTGGGTGCCTTTGGTCTATATGGATTTTAAATCAGCAGCCCGACAAGAATACAATGGTGGCATCATATTTACCAGCTATGTTATTGCAGTCTTGGGTGCAATGACCACTCTAGAGCTATTGACAAAGAGAACACACATATCTGGATTTTACAACTGGTAACTCAAACTTTCTTCTCGTCGACCATTATACTTATACTTTTTGTAAGGTTTCTTTTATCGGCAGCAGCAGCAGCAATGGGAGGAGTAGGTATCTGGTGCATGCATTTTATAGGAAATAATAGCTTGACTATCACCCTTGCTAACGGAGAGGTGCGGGCACTATATTATTCCCCAGGGTTTACTTTCCTCAGCTTAATCGTTGCTATCGTTACCATGTTCCTGGCATTTGCATTCGTTGGCATCACTGAAGAGGCTAAAGTAGTTAGAATTGTTCCTAGTGGTGTTGTTGCTGGTGTAAGAAAAAAATTAGACTATTTACAGTTCAAGCTAACTATATTTGTACATCAGCTTGGGATTGTCTCCATGCATTACTTGGGTAGGCAATATACAAGAATATCAATTCAGTTGTATTGACACTTTATAGGCCAAGTGGCTGTTGATTTTTTCATATTGAAAAACAAAACAACCTACGTTGTCTGTGCTGTTATCATAGCTGTCTGTGCCGTAACTGCAGCTCTTTTTATATTTTTCAAACTACGTGAACAATGGGCAAATCAATGGTACAAGCGGTTGGGGTGCGCAATGCTAATGGGCCTGGCCGTTTGTGGTACGTGACATTTTTTTATTCAAATGGTACCTTATTAAGTTACACAAAGGCATGCATTACACAGCTATGGTTGGAACTGAGTATTACCCTGGCAGAGCAAGCGGTGAACCACCATCATCTGTACTAAAGACACCAGTAATAATTGGAGTCATTACTGCTATTGTTGTGTCTACATGCGTTTTATTTTTTGCTATCGGCATAAAACATGAATTCTTTAATATGTTATTCTGCAAAGGAAGAAGAGATCAGCATAGATGTATCATTCTGGATGTTGTATTTTTTGACACAAATGGAAGGATTTTGGTTAATATAGATGGTCTAGTACCCATGAAGGAAATATGGAGCGAGGAACAGGACAATGATGTAAGTAGGTTCATGGTATTTCAGACTCATCGACTTAACCATTTTTGTATTACAGGGTTTCATTCGTGATTTTACACCCAGTCATCCTTTGTTTGCGGCGTTACTCAAGATTACCATAGGATGGATTAAACTAGATGACGATGCTAACGATCCTGTTATCTCTTACTCTCAACGAAAAAACTATAGTGAATTTGAAGCAAGATTTTTAGACACTGCCAATCAATTAGTTGAAGACTTGCATTTATCTGAGTTATCTGATTTAGGCTATTTATTTGATTCTGTTATAAGGACAAACACCATTGTAGAAAAACGCCATGGACTACTTTCAAAGACAGCACTTGAAGGGATTCAAAGGAAAGCACGTAGAGTCAGTCAGCCTGCAGCATGGTTATTAAGTAAAAAACCATCTGGAGATTTAGAGTCAGCCATGGATGAACCAACACAGCCAGATCAAACACGTTCAAAGAGCGCATCAAGTCAAGACGCATCAGCGATCTGTATATTCAATACTGATAATGATAGCAAGACAAATATAGAGCTCTCTTCCCGCGACTTTAATGATGAAGACAAGCACATTTTTCTTGTGAGAAAAATAGAATGCCCTAAAGCTTTAAATTCCCTTCTGGCCTCTGGATACAGATTTGCTGAACCTGTATTCATTGCAAAAATCATGGGTGATAAGCTTCGAATACCTTCAGATTACGTTCTATGCTACTTTCAAGATATGCTTCAGATGACAGATTTAGCTTCGACCATGTATAAGTCTATTAGCTTATCACAATCACAACCAAGCATAGATAAGCCATCTGTAAAAGTTGGTCTTTTTGTCATTCTAGAAGAAGAAACGGAAAAGAACGTGCAACGTCATATTATAGTCGATAAAAAGAAAAGATTTGCGTTTCCAAATATACAGCTACCAATAGAAAAGTTAACAGAGGAACAAGAGAATATTATTATGAGCATGCAGGGGCAGACCTTGTCCGTTGTGGCTTCTTTAGCCAGCAATATGGCACATAAAGACACAACCATGGGCATGAAATCAACCAGTGAAACAACAACAAAAACACAGTTCATCAACTCATTTGTGAAGGCTTGTAAAGAATTGCTCGCACTGTCAAGCTATGGAAAGTTCCTTGCCATGTCTTCAGCACTATATCCAAACATTTTAGATATTCCAGCATTTGTCTTGTCTTCGTCCCCTTGCCAGTTGATCTTATTTACAGCAGTTGTAAAGGGTTCAAGCATTGGATTTGCAATTAATCAAACCCTAACAGAACCAATCAAGTGTATCCCATTCAACATATACCAATCTATGGCATGCTATATGACAAATATAGCAGCTGAAAGATATCGCTCAGAGCAGAGTGGACAAATTCTGCAGCAACGCCGAATTTACGAACAACCGTCATCCTCATCCATACAACCACACATGAAGCACATAAAAAACATTACTGGCTTGTCCGCAAAATTGGACAACGCACCAGATAAAGCCAAAGAGACTACTCCTCAGATTATGGCTTCGCTACCGCCCCCACCTAGAGTAAAGTATAGCAAAAGTAGCGCATCGGTCGACGTTAATTATATGCTCAAGCATCCACCCCCTTCATCACCCATACCACCCACTCCTATAGAACTACAAGACATCATTACCATTTTATCTACTAAGCAACGATTTGCATGGCTACATGATCTCTACAAAGAACTCTTAAAAGGAGGTCTGTAGTCGTTAATTAATTTATATCAAATTCACCGTGTATTATATACATAAAACATGAGCTTAAAATATCATCTGTATCTGCACAACTACGTGTTTATTTAAAGGTTTTTACACTTTTGTTCAGAATATATTCACACACTAATGTAAATATATAAATAAGAAGCGTTAACCACATTATACAAGCCATCTTGATTTGCATTGTTTTCCAAAAGATGAATATCTTTATTTTATACATTTTATAAATTGATAGCAACCACTTAGATACAATTGTTTTTTATTTTGAAATGTGTTTATAACTTGTTTAACTTTGGAATAACAACAAAACCGACAACAGGGAAATGAATATAAACTGTAGTACCATGAGTCTCGTTTTTGTGCTCAATCACAGTTTCCCGAATAGTGCTATGAACTAATTTACCTACGCTGGGCACAACACCTGTATCAGTAGGTATGACTGTGACCTCTGTGCCAAGTTCAATAGGTAAAGAGCCATCATGCTTTGGGTCTTCCAAATCCCATCTTTCTTTCTTGGCAACTTCAATAGCCTCTTCTTCAGAAATCTTTGGTAAAGAACCGAGTTGTTCGTAACCAACATAGTCTAGAGTCTTCTTCAACTGAAGTCCCAGCACTGGGAAATTATCCGTAATCCAATCAAAGCCAATCATGGCATTTATGAACCAAAGACTCATAGCTACATGAAGATCGGCTGCAGATGGTTCACTTGTGCCAAAGGCCCACTTCTCGCCGTTTTGACTATGTTCAGTCACTAAATGATTCAAGAGCGCCACGTCAGCCTTCAAGGTGTGACGCGTGAAAGGCTTGAGAGCATTTATTTGGTCCTTGTTTATCTCTCTACCAGCGAATTGACTTCGGTCCTTTATAAAAGTCTCGTCAAAAGTTTCAACACGGAATTGACTACCGGTGCTCATGAACAGGGTATTGTCTAACCATCGAGCCAAAGCGCTGATTGATGCCTCTGTAGGCTCGCCATGAGGGCCTTTTGGATAAAAGCTTGGCTCAGGGAATCTGAGTAGAGAATTGTGGGTCAGTTACCAGATTATGGATTGAGATCTTTCTTAAATAAACCTTTTTTCAAGTTCAGCAAAGATAGCCTTGGTATCGCAGTAAGTATGATTACCAATTTGGAGTATAGGTGTCTTTCTGTATCCACCATCAATAGGACGACGATTGGGACGAGGTTCGACACGAGAAATTATGACCGACTTGTACTGTACTTTCTTAAAGTTTAAAGCCCATGCGACTTTATGAGCAAAAGGTGAGGTAGGGTACCAGTGCTAATGATACTTGTAAGCTATTTGCATACGCACCTCTTTGATAGACTTACCAAGACGATAGTTGGGTTATCAGACATTGAGAAGGGAAATAGTAAGTAAAGGGGTTTGTTTAAAGTTCAAATTCTGTATTTATAATCTCTGTCTCAATAATTGTTACATAATTTTTTTTAGAAATAAGAAAAAGTGAAAATTTTGGATCGTCGCTGCTTTTTTTTTTTTCGAAGATAAAGCTTAAAACGAGATGGAATCTGTCTCTGCTTTGGGTTATGAATAATATTTATACATAAAGAGTGTTCATCTTTTTTTTTTTTTGTTTATGTTATTGACAGTAATGAATATTGAGGTACTTTCATACTGGAAGCTAAATTAAGAGGTACACGTCATTGAGATGCCTTTTCGAGTAGTTATCCTTTTTTTGTCCTTTTTTCAACTTTTTATATCTATTTTTCTTGTTTTACAAGATCCAGCGTGATGAATTTATTTGCACACGAATCAACCGGAAGTAAAGATATTTAATAATAAGAATATGCAAGAGCCAATGAATCTAAATATACCAAGTCCACAATTGACCCAGAGTAAGACAGACATATATGTCGTGCCAGCTGATTGCACGAATATGGACTCATAGGACGGCGCAGTAATGAATATGACCAAAACTGCATTACAAGCTATCCATGCTAGCACTAGATGTGTCCTAAACGCTCGCTGATAGTCATCCTTGGTTAATGTACTCTTGTTTTCCTAAATGTGTGTGTCTCTTTTGTCAGTAAAAGGTCACCGCAAGACTTTGTATAGCCTACCTCCATTTTATTAGGTCTATCGTCTAGTGCAAAGAGTGCTGCATCGTATTGACAATTGATGTCATACTGATCAGCTGGTAACTCAACTTCTGCAGTTTTAACGCCTTTTTCTTTTTCATCTGATACTTTAACAATACCCAAGTCTTTAGCAATTGTATTATCGCCCTTCGTACCCCAACTAAGACCTTGTTAATATGAAAGCAATGCGAAATGACTGTTGCTTACCTAACATCGTGCGTATTACAAAAAGCGTATATGTTTAAAATGTTTATATAGCCAGGAAGTAGTAGCAAGTATGGAAGAAAGCTGGTAAACATGTGGAACGGTTGACCATGAAGACAGCTTGATACAAAGTAAATACCATAGGTAGAGCTTAATGAGATCAACATATTTCGAAGTCCAGGATCATTCATGGCTATTTGAAAATTAGTCGTTGTATCCAATGTCCATTGATGTCGTTCGGCTGCTAATTGTATTCCCTTGTATATTAACCATGAAGCACAAAATAACATGTACACCATGATGCAGGCAAATCCAACGAGACATGCCATAAAGAGATGTTTTGATCTAAGAATAGAATGAGTAATTTATGCAGAAGTTATTCATTGAAAAAATTACCCTTGTGGTCTGTTTCCCATAGAACAAATGAACACAATGAATAGCAATGAAGCATATACATATCTACAGAAATCAAATATACGCTCTCCCCAACCATTTCCAAAAGGATCAACACTTGGATCTGCCAAGCTTTTTGTGATGAAATAGAATGCAATATAAAAATTTCCCTGAGAAAAGGAAGGGTTAATATCTAGCAAGAAGATAAAATACCTCATACGTTACCACAGCAAACCAACTAAATATAAGACTAATCACATTGTAGATCCCTTCGATTAGTAATAGGAGTGTACGATTAAACCCGTGTCCACTATTCCAAATCTTTGGAAAGTGAATAAGTCCATATACACCAGCAAAAAACGACCCATTTAGCCATCGTCTTCTTTGAGAGATAAACTCTGGTAACTGATTCGGTACATCTGTTTCACCAAAAGCACTATTGACGTATTGAAGTAACCAGCGTTCATTTTTTTTAGCAACGAGTTCAAAACACAATATACGGTCTTCTGCTAGATACATGTTGGCTTCAAATAGACCTGCTTGTTTTCCCGATTGGTCCTTGTGAAGAAGATCTTCACCTAAAAAGTATTTTTCCAATGGACCATGACCATTCGCATCGTTCTTGAGTGCTGCATATCTATAAGCAGAAAATGCACCAGGTAGTACACTGATATATCCAAATACGCTCTCGAGTGGCTTATCCAGGATATTTGACATTTTGTATTCAAAATTCTGTGCTGCGACTAATGGATTGAGTAATTGACAGCAAGCAGTGCCTAGCATGGCACGAATTTCACCACATGCGCCACCAACCAGTGGGTTATTGTTGAATACTTTCCAGAGTTGATAGATACTACTGTTTCCGGGTCGTGTGCCAACGTCCAGCAGTATACAGACATTGGGCTGTAAAATAGGACCAAATGCGTTAAAAAACCAGCGATGAGAGTTTATCTTTTTTGCATTTTTCTCTTTCAAGCAGAAAATGACTTGAACAGGCACTATACCCTTATCTGATCCTTTTATATTCATACTTGGATCGATGGATATCTGTGTCGTATACTATATGCATTGTTATACACTTGTTTCTCCAAAAAAGGTATTTTGTCTTACTTCATATATATGTGCCTTGACAGGTTTATCGTCCACCACATTCTTTGCGATCCCTGCTTGGTATACTCCCATAGATGCAAGGACATTGAGTACTCTCTTGTTTACTACCTTTCTACCATCAGCTACAATACAAACAACTACTTTTTTCCATCCATCGGGCCCCCACATTGGGCTTCTTTTCAAACTGCATAAATGGGCGATATTTTTCATAACACCGTGCATAGTGCGAGTGAACAAGACTTCATCTTCCTATAGGGAGATTAGGTTTTTCGTATATTCACATGTGATGAATACGTACATTATACATTGTCATAACAATAAACAGTTCTGTTTCTCTATTATAGATCTTTTGACGTAACGTATAGCCCTCTGTCTCAAAATCATCGGGCTCACAAGTAGCTGCAGTGTATCTCAGTTGGGAAAATTCATCACGTTCACTAAAATTCAGGGCACCCAACAGTCTATCTGGTATTGGGCAATCGACGACTAGATGATTATTGGTCAAAGGAAGCCTGCGGGTTATTTTTCGTCCATTTCCTGCTTGTTGTGATTTAGGGGCATCGAGGTACGATTTTTCTGTGTCTGATCGTGTTAGTTTATGCCGATTATTTTCTCTTTGCTTATTTGATGGTTCTGCTTGTTGCTTTTGAGACCGTAGTGAGGATAGAGTTTGCTGATTTCTTGCATAGTTTGTTCCTTGTTGTTGTTGTTGCTGTAATAGATTTGTTGATGATTCTTGTTCCTTTGATATATTAAACCAGCTGGATAACCAATCACCAAATGTTGATGTTTCTTCAGACATTTCAGTATAATGTAAAGAAGAAAAGAAAGAGGAATCAAAGAAGACAGCAATTATTTGCTTCAGTGTAACATTTCTAAATCTGTCAATGTTATTGTTGACATATACGGTTAAACAGTTTTACAGTGGTTTGCGTATAAAAATTAAGAATTTTTTTTGGCCAATGACGATGTACTGTGTGGTGGTTCTTATTAAATGAAGCACTTTAAACTTGCAGGTGTAAGTATCGATTAACTTCAGGAGAAGTATTACGATAAGTTGTTCAATTAGAAGGCTTAGCTTTCTTATTTTAAAACCCTTTTCGTTTTGGTTCAAACTTGTTGTTCTCTTTATTGAAATTCTAATCCTTTTATACCATTTACAAGTTATCAAAGTTATCAAAAGAAGTCAAGTATTATTAATACAATTGCTTTTACAAGAAGGAGTCGCGAACAGCATAATACATTCTATCTTGATCCATCAAAGTAACCTTGCTGCGCCAACTAATACAATTTCTTTTGTTGGAAGGGACTGTAATCGGCTTGAACATATCAGACATATCTCAATTGATTCAAACTTATTTTGGTTGTAACACTGGTTGATAGCTCTATCAGGGCAGATAATCTAAACCATAAAAAGTAGCAGCTTCCAAAAATTCAAATGGCTAGCATAAATAATAGAGAATCCTAGACGCCGGCTTCGCCGTGACATTTGTCCTTCCTATTTCATTCATCGTCACGACTCGCCCAACGCACCCCAAGTGCCACGTCTAGAATCTCTTTTCTTAACTTGCCATTTTCTACCCATGTGCCAGATGAACCCCATCTACAACTTCTTCCAAATTACCGGAGCTTCACCTGCACAACATGAGTAGACTATTTTAAATAAGGAAAAGAGAAAGCTATTGCTTAAATTATTCTGCCGCGAAAATCGAGTTTACAACCAAAAGAATACTCAGTAGTGTCACCAATCAAAATGTTTTTAACTCATTCAAGATTTTTATGATCATTTCAAATTATTTGTGAGTTGATCAAATTTTCTGAATAAATGGTGCAACGACAAGAAGTTAGATCTCTTGAACAGTGAAGTGAAAAGAAGAAAAAATAGTTTGAGCAAAAGAGTATCACTTAGATGTTTATACGTTTTGAAAGAAGAGTTTATTGGTAAGACATACTGGATTTAAGTTCTTTATCTCTACTATATTGATTATACTCTATCTTAGGCGATACAATTGATAAAATGATAAATTATTTGCCCAAGTATTAACAGCACATAGAAATATTAAAGAAAGGGGGTTATCTTATCATAGGATATGCTCGTAAATCTAAGCAAGATGTTGATCTTCAAGTCCGAGAACGTTTACTTCAACTGATGGTAGATCGATTACAAGAACGATCATTAGTTGACAAAACATTTGTCTCCATAAACAGCAACTTCAATGATCCGCTTATCCAAAGAGATTCCAACCTCAATGATATCATAAAGAACTTGAAATTAGACTTCGAGCTTTGTGATCTTGGTTGTTGTAATCATTTTTTTCTTTATTAGTTCGAATTGTACAACGTAAAATAAAATACAGTAATATAAAAAGCTTTTTTTTTTTTTGATCCTTTATCTTCTTGAGTGAGAATATGAAGTATCATCATAATTACACGAGAGCTAAGTGATCTTGGTTGTTCCCGCCCTTCTCTCCCTGTTCTTCTCGGTTCGTCTCTTTGTTTGCTATAAATTCGTATACTACATCAAAAATTTGATTTTTAAACGCAAACCACTGTATTTAGAACTGCACCTGCCAATACCTGAGCACAGGCAAATTTGACCGGTGGTTCATGCAGCCAATCCTTATTGAGCAATAGTTCTACAGTATCGTCCAATTCGAAATATTCACGGCTTGCGAGCAGCCATCGATGTGGTGACTTGTAGATCAAAGATGCCAAGTCGTTGCAGATGCTTGATCCAATCGCATTGGTGACCAGTGGTTGCTTTGATGGGATAATCGGTCTGCATTCGAATGTGCGGTTGCTCATGCTTTTGATGTTTTTATGGTGGCTGAATGTATCGTATTCTACTTCATTCCGTCATCATCACGGCTGATGAGAGCAAATGGTTTCAAGGGTATTCTTTCAATGATCCATTTATCTTTGATCTTTTCCGCTTCGGCCGCATCCATGGATTGACACGCATGTATGATTGCTTGGTCATAATCACGCTGCATTTTTGATATTTTCGTTGAAATTAGCGTTGCTGTCATGGCTGTTGTTTTGGGCATGGCAACAAGCTTCATTGCCGCTGTCATATCCTTAGAATTATCATCAGCCAAATTCACATCTGGGGACAAAAAAAATGAATAGTTAGCTAACACATGACAGACACTCGTACTTTTCATCACGTTGTTCCTGGATACTGGCCTGCATTGCTACCGTCAGGTTTGCAGATGTCGATGTGTTTTTTGAAGGAATCCACGGAACGGTAAGTTTTGTCGCAAAAAAGGCACTTCAAAACATCGTTCTCTCTTTGAATTTCGACTTCTACTTTGCAATCTACCACAAATATGATCAATGAGCTGACATTCATCTATTACATCACCTTGTTTCTAAGGCTTCTCGTTTTATCATTTGTCGTATAGCCCACCGTATAACATGCAGTATGATATTAACACTTGTGATTAGATACTGCTGTTGAAGTTTGGAAACTTGGTTTCTTCTCTTTGCACAGTCCGATTGCACAGTGAGTATCTGTTTCTGTTATCATGGAGATGGACGAAAAATCTAGTCCCCTTTTTTCTCTACACCGCCTTTTTTTTTGTTTAAACGATATTTTATTGATGGTCCAAATCAGTGTTAAGAAAAAAAAGATGAACTCTTTCGCATATTTATACGTTACACTAACCACGTCGAGCACAATTGCTTCAACTATGCCACCTGGCGACATAAATAACAATAATTTAATAAATACGGATGATACTCTCACTCATGGAGCAGTAACTACTTTGCTTTTGCAGTTTGAAAGTCACTGCAAATCCTTGAGATGTCTTCATTGCGAGAAGATGGGCCAATTTCGTCGTAATGAATCCACTAAAATCGATCTACTCATGCCCATATTTCGTTGTCATGGATATGGAAAGACCTTTAAGGCTCGAACCATGATGTATATTGTTCAGTCTTTAGTTTCTCCTAACAGTCTTGTAAGCTAACCAAATAGCGAAACTTCTGGAGTTTTCCACAATACACAGCCTACATGCGCTAAAAAATGCACCAGAAAATAAGCCAATGCTACGGGTGCTTCTTCTAGGCGCTACACATAAGGCTGCTCAGCTCACTCTCTCTGATATAAGTACGATGTCATCATAAGTACATGTGATTGATCTTGACTCTGCTGATCAAATGCCAACATAAATAAACAAATAGCAACACTTTTTTTTATTTCTTCTTGAAAAGAAACAAACTAAGTTGGTGACTTTATAAAGTCATGTTTAGTTTAACGCTAAACAGTAAAGAAGCTTGCTGACGACATTACATGTAATGGCTAGAGGCAGTGCCCGTAGAATTAGTCTAACTTCTGGTGTGTTTTCTGTCGCATGTAGTGCTTCTCTTCAGTATTCAGTGCACTTCTTCCTTTTTTTATTACGAGGAAAACTATGATGACACCGTGGACCGTGTAGACGACTGGATTATTGATGACAATATTGTGTCTCAGAGCTTTCGCGCTTACCGTGAGCAATGTTTATCCAACTGTGCAAAATATGACAGCTTGGATCAACATTTCAATGAGCTATTGTAAGTTATTCAGCCTTTCCTCTTGCAAGCTCCTCACTCTCCGCTGACCTCACTGATCCTCTTTTTGCAAAAACGCTTTGTGTACGAAACCATACCTGTGGAATGTCTCTCGCCAGCTTCATTGAAAGCCTCGCACTGGCTGCTTTTGCAGCGGTTGTCATTCCAGAAAGCCATGGAAACCAACCTTGCTATGCCTATCAAGGGCATCCTTGTAGTAATTGCATCTCAATGCTTATGTGTAGTTCT
The DNA here is from genome assembly GCF_002708625.1 of Rhizopus microsporus ATCC 52813. Lineage (NCBI taxonomy): Eukaryota > Fungi > Mucoromycota > Mucoromycetes > Mucorales > Rhizopodaceae > Rhizopus > Rhizopus microsporus. The sequence continues at coordinate 902,971 of NW_019671918.1, read as the reverse complement.
CACGTTTTGTTCTTACAGGCTTTTGGAGGTGATGAAATCAATAGCATAGAAGCGCAATTCAGACTGCCATTAGTCAGGACGGTGGAAGGGCAGCAGCAGAACGTCATCTGCGCGATTGAGTCGTTGTAAGTGATTTTTGTTTGCCATTTTCGACGCTTAATGTTTTCTTTTTTTCTCCTGATAATCAGGATTCCCATATGGAAGGATGTTGATTTGCAGCCTTTGTCCGAAGGCCATCTTATTGCTTCATACGCCCACCCTCTCATTCAAAGCTTGTTGTCAGTTGATAACTCGCCCAAACTATCATACTGCTAAGTAATCGATCACAGGCTTTCATTAACTCATTTGTCATTGTATGTCATAGCCCCAATACCCAAATAGTAACAGATGATCGTGATCAACGACATGATTACGTCGTGGATACCTACCAACAATATCATTCAGCTACTTGTTGTATTTAAGTTTAAAGTTGGTATCGGACAAAGTAAAAATACGATGAGACTGTGTGTATCTTTATTCGGAATATAGTCAAGAGAAAAGAGATGATAGTTCCATTTGGATTCCAAATTCATGGTAAACGTTAGCCTAGTTTGTCTAACAAACGGTCATATATGATTATTTATTGGGCCATTTGATTGATTTAATAGAAGCATGGTGACATATATATATATATATATATATATATTATGATTGAAGTTAGCCATTTACAATTTTCTTTTTCTATTAAAGCATTCAATGACACTTCTTTATGCAATTGACTTGATAAATGTAAAACGTACAGACACATTTGTATATCAAAACAAAATTCAGAGCATCTTGTTCCTCTTTAAAGACTAAACTGGAAACTGCAGTGGTAATTATAGTTCTTTACATACAAGTTCTTTTTTTTCTAGCCAAACACGGGCAAATTATTTTAATCTGACGTACGAATAATCTCTATTGACTAATAGTAAAGTATAGCAAAATCTCATAGCTACGAATTTTAATTATTTATGCCATGTTACCCCTGTAACCAAGGTAACAGCTTTAGGATGGAAGAATGCATCAAGCAAATTTTTTTCAAATGGGAACAGATGAAATTTTAACTAACGACAAAATAGAAACCCAAAGACTGTTTTTCTTTTCTCTTCTTTCTTTTCTTTTTTTTTTGCATACTCATTATGAATACAGTAGAAGCACAAATCAATAAGGCTAAACATGCACTTCATTCTGCTGTAGAAAATAACAATGTTGAGGTGAGTTATAGTCTTTGATTCTTCATAATGAATAAATTCATATTCATAGCTCGTTTGCGCGTAAAACAGGCTTGTTTAGACATTTTAAACAATTTGAGTAAAATTAAGGCTACCGGTGATCTTTTAAAGGTAAATTACGAGGCGATTCTTTTTAAAATCATCCTAATACGACATGTCAGAGAACGGAAATCGGTAAAGTAGTTGGAAAATTAAGAACGCATAAAGATAATCAACTATCGATTAAGGCAAAAGCTATCGTAAAGAAGTGGAAAGATGATGTTGTTCAACAGTCGACCAGTAACAATCCAAATACAAAAAAGCCAACAGCACAATCACCACCTACGGATACAGTTAGTGTTGCTAGCACAGAAGCCAGTAGAGCATCATCACAGACCTCTTCACCAAAGACACCCTCGAATGAAGGAGTGGCGCGTACAATCAAGTCGGATGAAGTAACATATAAATCAACAGGAAATGTACCTCGTAACAAAACAATTGAATTGATGTATGCAGCAATTGGGTTCAATAGTGGAGCAGGTACTGTCCATCAGACTATAGCCTCTTTATTGCTTACACTCTTTTTGCAGACTCTGATCTATTGCTGAAACGTTCACTAGCTATAGAAGCTAGAATATTCCAAGAATACGGCGATGTCAATGAAGGATATAAAAGCAAGGTGCGTACACTGGCAAACAACCTGAAGAACAAAAGTAATCCTGGGCTACGTGAGAGTGTTGTTAGCGGTGAGCTCACAGTTGAAAAACTCTGTACGATGAGCGTTGAAGAAATGGCATCTGAGGAGGCACAGGCGCGTGATAGAAAATTAGCAGAGGAAGCTTTATTTAAAGCTAGAGGCGCAACAAGTGCACAAGCCGAAACAGACATGTTCAAGTGCGGTAAATGCCAAGGCAGAAAATGTACTTACTTCCAAATGCAAACACGAAGTGCGGATGAACCGATGACAACGTTTGTTACATGTGTCAATTGTGGAAACCATTGGAAGTTTTGTTAATGATAGAATTAATAAATGCACGTATTTATTTATAAAGTATTTGTGTTTAACTTTTTAAAAGAAAAATTCGAAACTTTATTATAAACAAATAAAAATTAAGTGTAGTTCGAAAAGATAAATAACTAAAAAAAGAGCGTTAGATATGTTGGAAAAAACTGATGATTCAACTTACAATTCTATTTATAGTTGCGACTGTCAGCTGTTATCATTTAATGGAAGTGGAGACGATCCTTGTCATGGTCACGGTCATGGTAAGGAGGGTGGTCGTGAGTCTTTTTGAAGTCTTTGTCATTGTCATCCTTCGTAGGCGGAATAACAGGAACGATTGGGTCACCAGGTCTAAGAGAAAGAAAGGGTAAGTACCAAATATATATAACCAGATTGTATTGTATATCTTACGCAGGAGCTATAAAAAAAATAACAATTAGCAAAAAGCCATGATATTACAACAAAAAGAAACTTACTTGGAATTGTTCCTTCAACCCACACAGTCTTGGTAACAGTAACAGTATGGCTATAGTCAAGGTCGTAGTAGGGAGGAGATAAATCAAAGTCTTTGTTTTCCTTGTGGTCATCCTTCTGGTCATCCTTGTGGTTATCGTGTTCCTTGTAGTCGTCGTGGCCCTTGTAGTCATCATGTCCCTTGTAGTCATCATGCTCAAACCATCCCTTGTTCTTCTTGCCCCAGTGCTTGCCGCCTTTGCCGTGATCCCATTCTTTGCCATGGTCCCAATCCTTATCATTGTCCCAGTCTTTACCGTGATCCCATTCCTTGTCGTCATCCCAGTCTTTACGGTGCTTCCATTCCTTGCCATGGTCCCACTCCTTGTCATCATCCCAATCTTTACCGTGGTCCCATTCATTGTCATCATCCCAGTCTTTACCATGGTCCCACTCCTTGTCATCATCCCAGTCTTTACCATGGTCCCATTCCTTGTCATCGTCCCAGTCTTTACGATGCTTCCACTTCTTGTCATGGTCCCAGTCCTTGTCATCATCCCAATCCTTGTCGTGATCCCAATCCTTGTCGTGATCCCAATCCTTGTCGTGATCCCAATCCTTGTCGTGATCCCAATCCTTATCGTGATCCCAATCCTTGTCGTGATCCCAGCCCTTGCCATGGTCCCAGCCCTTGCCACGACCCCATTTGTCATCATCATCGTCATCGTCCCACTTGCCCTTCTTGAAGAAAGCAACATTGGAGTGGTCCAAAACACGGATGGCAGCAGTACCAGCTTCATAAGGTCCAGTAGCCTTGATAGTGATCTTGTGTTCACCCTTTTCTAAAGTGAAAACACCCTTACTGAAACGTTCATCTTCGAGAGCTTCTTCAGGAGTGGCAGCAAATACTTCTTCGCCAGCAATCTCTTCAACTTCACTTGTGGTGCCTAAGGAGATACCATTATCAAAGACTTCAAAAACGTCACCAAGGTTCTTGAAATCAGTAATTTGGATACGTGTGGGTTCTTCAGCAACGAGGTTGAAGCTTTCTTGAGCCATAGTAGAATCACCCTTCCAGCGGAAAGTAGCGAATGAGCTATCTAAAGTTGTAGCGAGGTCTTCAGCACTGAAATCGAGAGGATCAAAATCGGCATTGTCAGCAGCAAACACAGCGGCCGTGAAAAAAGCGATGGCAGTGGAAATAGTAAAAATGGCACGCATTTTTGTCTTGAAGAAGAGAGAAATAACAAAAACAAAAGAAAGATAGTCGATTGCTCGAGAGGAGAGAGAGGTTTTATAACAAGGTGAAGATCTTCCATATTTTGGCTGGTTGATTATTAGATATTCTAATCAACATTCCTTTTGGATATTTCTTTTAATTCCCTCTGGAAAGTTTATTTATCCTATTTAAAGACATACTTGTAATATCGTCTCAAATCTCAACTAAAACTATGTTAAAGAGAAATGGTTTGTAGCAATAGTAGAAAACCAATACACTCAGGTAAAGTATGTTGCCTACAGATGTATTACATAATAAAGAGAAAGGGGGGAGTCTCATACATTTTTTATTTCATAAATTCCAAGGAATTTCCTTGCATTGTATTTCAAATATCTGAGACAAATCTGCCCAACCTGAAGAATTGAAGACCAGCCATTTGGATAAAGACATGCTTCATATTATAGAAAGGTAGTACTTTATCGATGCATAAGGCTCATTGACTATAACTTACTAACAAGTTACACATATGAGCTAATCAAAAGAATTTAGATATCGTTTAAAGTGTCCAAACTCTATCTTGAATTTCAAGATTCAGTTACCTATAAAAGGCATGCACAATTCAGCGAAAACTGCAATTATTCTCTCCCAGTGATGTTGCACTTTTGATTATCTGGGAAGGTGTGTATTGACAAGTTAAAGTACTAAATGATTATCATAGATCATCCTACTGTTACGTACTGCAAGAAATGATCTTCATTAAATCAAGTCGATACCATCTCTTTATGAGCAAAAGAGTATCTCAAACAAGGGGGATGTCATTCAAGATGAAAATACATTATATCAAATACAAGAATACAAAACAAGTCAAGGTCTATTTGTGCTTATTTTAAGGTTTTATCAAACCAATATCTGTTTAGTTTATCACGTAAAAGGTTAACATTTTTGTCTGTTATATTGATCATAGTCTAGCATCTGTTATAATCACCACGCACACACATAATACATACAGAGTGTTGGGTTAAGGTATTTATACATATATGCCAATATGGGTATCAAGTTTTCGCATGTTGCTAGATTTATTCATTCGTGTAATCAGGGGGGAGGACAAAAGTAGATCAAATAATGCTCATTTTTATGTTTGAAAACAACTTTGCTATTAGATCCCTTCTTTTTCTTTTTCTAAACAAACAATACACACAAATAGAGACATACGCTAAGAAAAGACTGAATAAGAGTTGGATATAAATAGTTTTATTGGTACAAAGCGCCTATAGGCTTTTGAGTAGAATCAGGCGCGATTGACCTATGAGTGATATTTGTAAAAGCGAAAACCAATCCAATCATTTTTCGAAGGGATGGTCGTTTCTGAACAGGTTTAATTTCTAAAAGTTCCATTTGTTTCTTTAATGAGACCAGTCCTCTCTCAATACCGAGGATATGTGTCATTTGCGTCTTTGCTTTTTGAGCTTCTGCTATAATATCCTGACGCTGCTGAGCCTTTGATGCCATACACATGCTTCGTCTTTCGGAGATGTTCTGAAGCTTGTTATGAATACGTTCGTGTTCCTCAGCTGTGACCCACGTATCTGATTCCACCAGACTGTTCCACTTTTCGATCTCGCGGGATTCAAGAGCCATGACTTGTACTAGTTTTGCCTGTGTCTCCGATAGGTGTTGTTCATACAATTGAATCCTCTGTTGATGCTGAAGCAGCTGTTGATACCGGTTATTTTTCATCTGAACAAGCACTTGATAACTTTCCGTCCATGCCTTCATTTAAATGTATAGAAAGATGGAATAATTATTTGAAAAAGACACAAAAGTATGTACACCCTATTATAAATTTTCTCTAAAATATCCGTTGTATGCTTTATAGGGAAACTTTTTGTAAAGACACTTGTTTATTATTGCAACGGAAGAAAAACCATGTCCATATCTTCCTGTGTCTCTGTTTGTCCCACGTCGTCATCGTTGTCATCATCTGAGGGCATCCACATGTTAAATCGATGTGGTTTTGAATTCTTTTGCTGTGGATGATGGTGATTATTTACAGTGTGCCTTTGGTTTTTCACGGAGAATTGTACAGGTGACCTAGATCTTCTACTTACAGGGCGCTTTACCTCTGGTTCAACTGCAAAGTGAATAGGAGGTGTCCATTTGATGAGTTGGTGTCCATATTGTGGTATACGATCGAGACTAAAAGTAGATGCGGCCTTATTACTATTACTGCCTACGGATAATGTGTGAACGGTATTATCGTGAATATGATGATAGTGATGGTAATGGTTATGCTGGACTCGTTTTTGATGGATTTCCTCTTCCAATGATGGGTTTGAAAGTCGCTTGGGCTCAACCGGTGTAGCCAGTCGCTGCTGTTGATGAGAAGCATAGTGGTACTTACTCCAGATGGGTGTATTTGGACAGTCTGTTACCGGATGCACCTTTTCACGAGAGCTATAAATCGGTCTTTGAGTGAGCCACGCGTTCTCTGTGGGTGACGGTGACGGTGGTTCGACGTCGTGCAGAAATAAGTCAATGTGGGTTGTTCTGGTGCTGGGCCGACTAAGCAGCCGGGACATCGGCCGATCCCAGTCAGGACAAATCTGGTGTGGTGATGTGGGTATAGGGAGCAAGTCAAGGGGAGTGATGATGGATTTATGTGATTTGCTCGAATAGAGTCCCCTGTCGATCGGGATGGATTCATGTTTGTCTGGTGGAGTGATCGGCTCGATATCGAGAGGAATGACATTATGCACAGGTTCGTCTGTTTCTGAAAAGAATGCGTGCTTTAGGGCTGTATCTGCAGACCAGCGATAGGTAGGGTTGAAGAGAAGAAAGTGCCGTAAGAGGTCAAGCATGGATTCGGTTGCACCTGGTATGATCGTTTCCAATGGTTTTGGTATACACTAAGAACATGAATCAATAAGCATGTATTGCATATGTGGTGTGTGTGTGTTTGTAAAGGATGATTTTACATTTGGGAATTTGAAACCTATTTTATAAGCTAACTTGACGCCTTCCTTCCATTCCCCACCACCATCCAAAAAGGATAAGGTTGAGTGAACTGCCTGTTCGATCTCTGCCGCTGTCTTTTTTCGTGCGAATCCTGGACTGGGTCTTTTTTCGGGTCGTACCATTCTGTGAATCTTTTTACCAATGGTCAATTTGTTCCCCGGACTTCCCAAGATGTCACAAATGCGGTAAATTTGATCCACCTCTGATTCACCAGGAAACAGCGGTTCTAGGGTAATCAATTCAGCAAAAATAGCTCCTACAGCCCAAAGATCTACAGGGGCAGAGTATTCGGTAGATCTAAGCAATACTTCTGGTGCTCTATACCTTCAACTGTATTAGAAAGAGAGGCAAGGTGTTTTTACTCTATCCTTATTTACCATCTTGTACTAACATATTCTGTGTAGGGTGGTCGACTACTCAATTCCCGAGCCAAACCAAAATCGGCAAGCTTTATAATTGGTTTTCCTGCAACATACTCTAATAATAGATTCTCTGGTTTCATATCTCGATGAAAGACATTATGATGATGTATATGTGAGACCGCTGATAATATTTGATGTCTAGTAAATAAGACTGGTTAGTAGTTGCTTATCTTAATAAATACTAAACAATTACAGAATTGTCCGTAGTTCACAGTGACTTAGTGGTAAATGTTGTTGTCGTCTTTCTCTCATCAGTTGATATAGATTGCCACCATCCATAAATTCCATAATAAAGGATAGATCACCATTTGTTGAAAAGAAGCTGTCATACATTTGGACAATATTTATATGTGGGGGCACCAAGTCTAGTAATTTGGGCTCAAACTGATCTTGACAGTCTTGTATTTTCTCATACTTCTTCTTCATCACCTTTACAGCAACCTAAAATCAATGTTTGTTACATAAGCATATCGTAATAAAGCGCATAATTTCTCAATTTACAATTTTTTGACTTGTTTTATGCTTTGCTTTGTGCACTGTTCCAAAAGAACCATCTCCAATCTGCTCAATGAAATCATAAAGTTCATGAGGTGATCCTAATTGAGTCATTTACTTCAATACAATAGAAAAAGAAAAAGAAAAAAAAAAAAAGAAAGAAAAATAAAGCGGAAGAGAAATTATAAACGAATGAAAAAAAAAATCAGGCGTCTGTTTTTGTTTCCTTTTGTGTGGAAAACATTCGATATGCTTTATCCATCTAATGGCATTAAGATGCGTATTAATAGATATAAAAAATATATGTATACTATTACCTGTTCTTTTAAGTGAGCCTTATTCTCTTGTCGATAACAATTCAAAAGGTTAAATGAACATCTACACCAGGCTTCTCCTTTAAGCTTATGACTACTATTTTTGCATTAAGGGATAGCCTTATTTATTAAATAATCCTCCTTCTTTTTTCTTTCCTTACCCAAAGTAACATGTGATCCCTTCATTCCAAGTGACTACAATCAAGTAATACAACTCATTCTGTGGATAATTATGCTGAGTAAAAGGAAAGAAAGAGAGAATGTGAATAAGGTGTACAATGTGTAATAATGAAGATTTACCTTTTGATAGAGTCCTTGATTCATCATCCATTCAAGACAGTCAAATGCTTCAGATTGATCATAGGCTAATGCTGTTGATATAATCATACGCGTCCATCTTGCATATACATCGATTGTTTGCTGAGCGAGTTTACTTAGTCTTTGGAAAGACTATAGGAAGAAATAAATAACAAAAGTGTATATAGGACATGCTTTACCTTGAGCAACTGGAATGCAACTATAAATAACATTAAATATATATTCTTTTATGTTCAGCATTACCTACTTTTTTGTGGACATTGGTCACTTTGTATAACAATGCCTAACTCCCAAAAAAGAGTTAGTATTTTTTACATAAAACTATTGACTTTACAAATCATGCGCTCCAATACAACAAATGAATGGCTTTCCAAATTTAGATAGACCTAAGTAAATAAGGTTAGTGTATTCAAAATTGTCCTATCCCCCTTCCCCTCATCTCCTTTAGATTACATTAAACGTTTCAATGGCTGTATCAAACTGACCTTGGCAAACATGAAACTCAATCTCAAACAGTCCTACAAGGGTCTTTATACATTCAGGTAATTGATCATAATGTTTCTTTAGTGTCTGCACGTCATTTCTTATGCACTCCTGGTAATAACATTAAGTACTACTACTACTACTATTACTTCTTTCGGTTTACTATTACCTTTTGTAAGCCCAAGGACTTTGAGCAAAGTGCCATGAATACATGAATCAGCCTTTGTTCTTGAGTACACTGATCCATACTCTCAAATATAGATGTGAGCTAAGTAATAAAGAATGAATAAACATTTCTCTTGAAGGATAAAGGAGACAGTTACCTTGTTTAAAACACAAAAGAGACGGGTACCTTCTATCATTTTGCCGACGCTGAGACAGTATAGACCTAGATTCCAAACTGTACCTTTCATCCATTCAATATGATTCATAAATACTTTATCCTGACTACATGTACATAAATAGTCTCTGTTTCTTCCGATAATTTGACAAACTAGTGTTCAATTCGTAAGACGTAGACATAACAATTAAAAGAAAAAAACAAGCTAACCACGTCTGATGTAATTTGATATTGATCTGAAATTCAGATATCTAATACAGCATAAGAAACAGTTATGAGTTCTCTTTTTAGACAATTACTTGATCTGTGAGCTTTCTTCTTTTAATATTTCTTCATAAACAGTTGTCTTGACGTATATAATACATCTATAAAACAAAGGTCAAAATACGAAATGATTATATAAATAAGCCATGTACCTTAGAGCGAATATCAGTTGCTTTATAAACAATGTCTTGCATTTCAGCAAAGATTCTTGATCACTGTCTTTTATTCTTTCCTTGGTGTTTTGCAGCACAATATGTTTTAGGATATGTACTATCAATTGGCATCTTTTACCGTGCTTTCCCAAATAAAAAAATAATCAATGGCTGCTTAAAGAAGAGAGAATAAACAGCTACCGTATACAAATAATCCAAAACATCTGTGAACATGGTTGGCTTAAAGTCCTGGGCTAGTACTAACTTGTCAACAAAAGAAGCCGCTATATGTGTCCTTGTTAAATATGCCATCTTTTACTGTATTTTAACTTTTTTACTTTTTGTGGGATTATCGCCGCTTTGAATAGACCATTGAATAAGCCAAAGATAATCCCGAGCGTAAGGTCCCTTGTTGATTGCACTTATCGCATTTTCCAAGCATGTACATGCTGCTACATAATCGTCGCCTTTTGCATAACACAGTGCTAGTTTCCTGATTGTAAAACAATCAGTCTTTGATATTATTGAGCAAAAAAAAAAAAATACACCTTGCCAGAATTAATGTATTTTGCTGACCCTCTGCTGTCATGGTCATAGTACTTAATGTATGGGAATACCAAGGTATAGCTTTAGTAAAATTTTCTTTCTATGTTACAATAAGTATAAGATACGCTTTAGTGAAAAAAAGCATACGTCGTTAAAGTAATCTCCTGTTCTCCATAGCATCTTTTCTAGAATTAATATTCTTTTTATGTAGTCCCTTATATCTCTATTACCAACTGTATAGACGCTAAATCCATTTTATCGAAATCTTTGGCCACTAAATAGATACCTATTGATAATATTAAGCTCTGGCAAAGCCTCTTTTCTTTTTTAATTTTAACGAACCATCCATAACAGATTTTATTACATCCTCGTAATTCTCGTTGTCATTCTCAATTGCAAGTTCGTAAAGTGTATATATTTTGAACAAATAAAAATTTCCCACAGACACATGCTGGACTTCTTGATGCCTACGAATAAGCAGCTCAATGCCATCCATAATGGACATAGCACTAAGCAATGTGTCATTTTTTTTGTAAAGAAGAGGAAGTACATTAGTTTGACATACCTTATGCGTTGAGATACTTTGTTAATAATAAGCCGAAGGCTATGTGTCATCGCTAGTTAATACAGATAGTATATCTCTCTGTATGTAAATGTGTATATACGTACATGGCTATTTGTGATGTTTCTGAAATGATGATATTCTCCACCATTTCAAAGAATGCTGTATAATAGAGGTGATTATGATAGGAAATATACACGCGTAGAGAACAACTTACTGGTTTCAATTGCCATCTGGCTTACTGAGCAAGTTTTCAAGACAGCACATATCTTTGCAGGATAATATTTTACGTGGTTTCTACTATCCTATAAAGAGCAACTATAAGCGGCGTACATGTATGTAATAACATCTTTACCCGCGCACTGAACTGATCCAAAACTTGCTGAAGAACGCATGAGTCCTCTTGATTAATTACCAGGTCGTCTTTTTGAGCACATTGGACTACATTGAAATACAATAAGTATCAAACAAAAAGGATAACTTGTCTCCAACCTATAAGCTCCAAAAAGTACTCCTTAGTGTAAAAGAAAGTTAATTCAGATTACATATCACGCATGCTTATCTTACTTGAAGATGTATAGGTAATCTACGGCTTCCTGCTATAAATCGAATATTTGATATCCACCGTAATACGTCTACCGACGTTATATTGACTGCTTTCATCATGTCGATTCCTGTACATAATAACATGTGATGTGTATATATTATCTAAATTAAAACACATAAATAAGCTGCGTGAGTCAAGTGTATATAAAGATGATTTACATGTTCTTCAATCATTTCATAGGGAACAGCTTTTATAATATCTATTTTACTTTTAGCATTCATAAATTTAGCAAGTACTAGATTTACCATTTGACTTTACAAAGAACTCTTGAGCTTCTGACCATTTACAGTTTATTGAAGCCTGTTCACCAATAAGTATCTTTAGTATATTTCTAATAAATGAACTTTTTGTAGTATACATGTTCTGCCTTGTAAAGATAACATCTCGATAGGCATCGCAATTGAATGGGGGATAAGTAAGTATAATCTTCCGTATGTGTTTCATCTAACAACTAGAATACCGAATGGTTGATAAACAAATAAAGTATCATCTATTTAGGCATATCTTACCTTATTAAACTCTGATAAAACTGCATCGGTAACATGCAATATATCATAATCTTGATATAACAGTAAGTACTTTGTTTAATTTTTCCCTCTTCTTTGTTTTATGTATACCAAGCCATGCTTTCAGTGTAGATGAAGTTATATCCAAGTATTGCCAACGATTATCTTCCTTCCAGCGTCCACAATAAAGAAAGATGATATTAAAAACGATTTGCCGCACTAATGATTCTATGTTGTCAATAAAGTTTTCATTCATGTTTTTCCTACATGTAACTATCGTATTCATATTCAACTTGCTACTCATATTAATGATCTCATTCCATAACCTGATGGCTATATTGACTTTCATAAGCTCTTATTATCACGTTTTAACAAAATAAAGGTACCATTTTGCAACAAGCCAAAGTCATTGTGTTTATCAAGGCTATGCATCTCTGTCCAGACTCTTTTTACAAACAAGTGATTTTCAATCAAATCGCAATCAATAATCTCCTTTATAAGGTCTTTATGCCTCCCTTTAGTCTCAAGAATGTATATATTTTAATGCCTTCTTTTATACCACTTAATTCACTAGGTGACATTGTATGGACAACAAAAAGAAAGAAGAGTAAAGAGTGATATTTAGTTTTCCACAATTTTATTTCTTATGCTAATTTAAGACAATTCTAGTTGGATTGTGATGTTGTTGTATTCAAGAAAAGCTCTCTTTGTAGATTGTGGCAGATAGTCATAAAGCTCTTTTGGATGGAGTAATTCGGGTTTTCTTTATAACACTATCGCGCTTGGTGATATTTTTGATAATGTTTGAAGAAAATAAGAATGGACTTGAGTCATGTTTTTTTGTTGTGTTGCTTTTGCATTGATAAAGATGTTCAATTGGTTCATTGATATCTTGGCATTGATCACAAGTTATAGCGGTTCAACTGCATTTTCTATTCACCCAAGCGCTAAAACCCATAGCCAAGCCTATAGCTGCAAAAAGAGCTTCTCGCGCAATACTTTGGGTCAAAGTAATCAAGGTTTACCATAGTTTATTATCTTCGGTCTAATGGTTTCATGAACCTTGTTACTAATCGAATCATGATCTTTTTAGTTAATTCAAAGATAATAAGTCGAACGTTTTTTACCAAGGCAGCCAGCCAATAATTGACCATGAGCACCAAAAAGCTTTTGAGGGGTGTATTTATAAAGTCTTCTTGGAAAGTCACCTGGTAAAACAATGCAACCACTTGCATTGAGCCCATAAAGCAAATTTGTATGCGCTACTGTGAGAAAACATGTGTTATTTAGCAAATTCCATTACGGTCATACCTTCTCTCATTCCATTAAATAAATGAATATATGAATTTTCTTTGGGTCAAACTTTTTCAGAGATAATAGAATTATCAAGATCTGTCAAATCTTGATATTTAAGCCTAAAAAAGCCAAATTCTCATCCTGCATTCTGTTATTTGGCTCAATATATGAGTGGTTCATCGTAAGTACTCTATGGTCAAGTTTAATCTCAGATCACCAGCAACTTGTAGCGTGAGTAATAATAGCATGTGCCAGGCTGATAGTTGCTACGGCATGATGATATAAAATAAACCAAATGGACATGCCGCTGATAGTACTAATGATGATGAAAACAAATAACAAGATTGCCTAATTGTCTGGTATTTTACATATTGGCGCAATTTTGACTTTGTGTCAACCATAAAAATGATGCATATTTTACATGCATCGTTAATTTAGAAATAAGGGAGAAAAAAGGGGGAAGGTCGATAACCTTTTTTTTTGGGGTTAACGAAAGAATGTTCTTTCTTGCTTGAAGTTACTTTAAGCTTGCGTTTATTCATATATATTGAAACCTAGTTACCGTTGCTATGCAACTATTATAGTAACATAGAAAATGTACTTTATTATGCAAACAGTACCTACTGATTGGTCAAGAAACGATTATCATTATCCCAAAGGCGTCACATGAATATTCAAAAAAAGAAAATTTCCCTTTATTTTTCTTTTCTTTTTTTCTTTCTTTCTTTTGAATAAAAGGATAATGAAAAGACAATAACTTAGAATGCTACGTCCATCCAAGCTATTTGTCTCTTTTCACCAGCTTCGGCATTATTTCCAAACCAAAATATCGGAGCTGGTACATCCAGTGAACAGTAATAATCAGCTAATACATTATAAAACCTCTTTTACGCAGCAGCAAAATGTACAGCAATTTTTTGCAACCATCTTTCATCGACCGTCTTCAACGACAGCAACAAACATATTACCACCACAACATCAACAACAGGCTAAGCTATTAAAAGCAATCCAACAGCATTTTCCTGTCATGAAAGTATTCTCTCCTCCACCTAATTATGCGGCAACTATGTACCACCAACGACTTGGCTTATGGAATCAACAGCAGCTTCGTACCATGATGTCTGCTACAGGACCATCAGGACCTACGTCTGCAGGACTTACCTGGGGTTTTCCTCGTACGGCTGTTGTAGGCGCAGGGCGTGGAGGCCCAGGGTTTACTCGCCAATTTTCGACTACGAAATCTCCCTGTGTAACAATTTTTCAGAATACCACTACGAACCAACAGCCAAACATCATTACTCATGTCTCCTCTCGCATCTTTTCTCCCGCAGGGACCAAGATGAATGCTCCCGTTACATCTGAAGAAAAGCAGCCTTCAAAGGTAACCTCTGTAAGCCCCAAAAAGCAGACAGAAGAGAGCGAGGAGCCCAACTATGACCGTATCTTTGCCGCCAGAAATGCTGCAGGCATGAGAGAACTCGTGGACATGGAAAATGATGATGATGTCAACCATTACGTATTTCACTTGGACTCCAAAAAGCGTGGATCTGCTCGCCGAGACTCAACTTCTACTAAGCGCGCTGATACTCAAAAGAAGCTTGATTGTATCATTCAGCACGATGAGCTTTCTTCTATGCGTAACAATGTAACTAACAAGTCTGCAAAACGTAAGGCTCTTCTACGACACGGAAGAACAAATTCTGAAGGTAACTCGGTGCGCAAAAAGCCTGATAAGTCTGAAGAAGATAAAAAGAAGACAGTACTATTATTAAGCAACAGTGAACTTGAATCGATTACAAGCACTACTACAACGACCGTGACCTCGACGATCTATTTATTGATCACACTTGACACATTACAGTTTTTCAATTGTCCTACAGACATCGAAAGCTTGGTGGACTCGTCTTTTATTGATTCAATAGAATCTCTCAACAAGAGCTATCAGATACACATGTATCACGTGCTGACCTTACTTAAATGCCTAAAGCGTCATCCAGAAAAATTTAAAGTGGTGATAAGCCAAAGCGAATTGCGGATCTATTTCCCTACCCCTGCTCCGCGAACAAAGCAAGACGCTATTAGACTATTAGAGACTATAGGTATTACTTCGGATGATAACTACTGCTACTCTATCGAACAGGATGATCAACCTGTCAAGGCAAATGTTCTCGGACCGGATTACTTTAAAGATGTTCAGCTATTTATTGATCATATCGATAGTTTAATTGAGAATGGGCCAGCATTCAATAGCAAACATCGTAGGAAATAGATGGCTCTTTCTTATCACACATATATATATTATATTATACTATGCTCAAATAAATATATGCTTATTTTTATTCCTTTTCTGTTTTCTATTGGAATTAAGCATTCTATATATGTAAATAAATAAATGTATTGGGATTAGTGGTATCTACCAGGCAGAATGCCACATCCGTAGGTATGACGATTTTCATAAAACCTTAGAGTTGCTAGGTAATGAAACTATATAATATGTGAGTGATCTAGCCTATATGGCTCCTAAAATAACTTACAAAGATGCCTAGGCAGACAAAAATATGCCAGATGGCATGGCTCGTGAATCCAGCAAAATCGAATTCACCAGGGTACATCCTTTCAGGGAATCGATTTGCATCTGTATATAAGTCTGTTAGTATAAGCACATTTAAGTATGTGATCTGTAACTTACAAACAATGACACCAAGGATATACATGATAACACTAAGTGATGCTAAACTGAAGAAGCTCAAGGTTGATTTGAATCCATTCAAGAAAATGAGATGTAATACTGGTATGATGCTGGAAACAGCCATGGACACAAACACGGCGATTCGAAGTGGTCTATACTCTTTTGTATCCCAGCGCTTTAAAAAGGGGGCAAACATCCCTAGACTACCGATCGCCAAGGTGAACATCATGTATCGGTTGCGCATAATGGGCCGACAGTAGTATCCATAGTACTCGGATACAAGTACGGATGCGGTGATTAGAAAGGCAATACCCATGTAGTCTAATGTGGCCGTAAATAGTTTGACCTGTCGATGTGAGTGACAGATAAAGGTATGATAGAGAGACGAGCAAAACAAGCATTTTAGTGCGGCCACACAAAAGGTAATTAGCACGGTTCTATCGCTGAAGCTTGCGTCCGAAAAGTGGCTCTGTTTTATGTGGTTAATATTGATATTACTCGGCAAGAAAGTGTCACTTACATTAAATCCATAGATACAAAGACAAGACATGAATATAAATCCTAGCAAGTGGCTCCAAATATTGATTGTTTCGTTGTGAATCATGAATATGGATTTCAAACATGCATTAGTTGTTTGATAGAACCGATACCTAAAGCGTCAAAGTCAGCATATATGGCAACCCTTTTGTTTTTTCGCTTCAACTCACCCTGACAGTATATATTCATTTTCCTGCCATTCTTTTGGCAATTCGTGAAACTGTAGGAGACGCTGGGCGCCGATCATTGCAGCTTTCGCACAGTCCCAAGTCTCGTGTACTTGATCGTCCATGTATTGGAGAATTCGAGTACTATCAGCATCTTCTATCTCCTTGATCTTTTTATTGACAGACGATAAAATCTGAGTAGAGATCGAATGTGACCTGGATCTGGCTTGGTTACTGGAGCCTGAATCGATAGCAGAGCTAATAGCTGTTACGGATTCTGAGCCCATGTTGATAGGTTGCCTTTAGAAAAAGAAAAAAAAAAGAAAAAGAAAAAGAAGGGAAAGGTAAGGTAAAAGAAATAGATGGAAAGTGAGAGAGAGAGAAAAAGAAAGAGAAAGAAAAAGTTAAGTTCTTTGCATTCTGAGTTAAGCCCATCGGACATTGATGCAGAGGTATTTCAGCGTATAGAACGTCATAAAAGCACCAATTTTTGTGGAGAAAAAAAAATCCCATATGAATAGCGATGAAGGGTCCTTGTAAGATCGAAACAAATCAAATCACCTCTCTTTTTTTTTTGTTAAGCTTATCAGCTTAATGTTTTCCCGCCAATCAGTTTTTTTTACTTATTTTCTGAAACCCCTTCTTTCTCTAAATCTTTATGAGCCACACAAAAGATGTCAGAAAGGGTTAGTCCTGAATGCCGTAGGATGACCCATATGTGTTAATAGTCATGTGTCGACTTCTAAAGGATTAACATTACATGCACTATAAAATCATAAAGATCACGTTATTTTTTATTTTTTTGTTCAAAGCTGTCAATTTATGTAGTGTTTACTCTAGCGTGAGTATTTACCTGATCTTATTCATTTTTTTGGTGTGATTTTTAGTGTGTAAATTGTTACATAAAAAGCATTGTTAAAAGTAGCACAAAGATTCCAAGAAAAAAAAAGGACTTAAACTTGATAAAGGTCAATAACAATAATAACAATAAAATGGACTATAATCGTACCAAAATATGTTTGCTGGCTTTTCAAGACAGCACAAAAAATATTAACGGCTTAAAGTAGAAGGGAAGAAAGAGGAGCCACAATTATACCGTAACTCAGCGATCTGGCAGTCAGCAGTAGTAACTGCAATATGGCGAAAAGTGATTGTTTTACACATCATGCTCTCATCTCCATTCCATCCACAAAGCAGCCAATGAACAGAATACTTGGTTGACTGTCATAAATATCATTGTTCCTTGTAATGAATTGCCGTAAAGATGAGTGGCTCACTCGGCGTTTTAGTGATTGTCCTTTTGAATCTAATGATTGGTAGGTTCCGCTGCTGAACGCTACAATGACAGTATGTGTTTTACCTTGGCGAGTCCTGATCATCTTACCTCTAGTAATGAACGAGCTTAGTTTGACAGCAGCTTTGTCAACATAATCAATCCTTTCTTCGTTAACCAGGCTGCGATCCATCGAATTATACAGGCCATACTGTTGTAGTATGTCCTGTCTAAATTAATTTTTCCGCGAAATTCGGTGAGTAAATTTTCTTTGAAAGACATCCAGTATTGCATGTAGAGGTCTCAGTATTAAGCTACGGGATGAGAGTCGCGCTTGAATATGGAAAGAGAAAAGTTGGCCTTGAAGCCCATTATAGCTATTGATTGTAACAGAAGGAAGATAATCGTGATGTTTTGACCGTAGATGATGTTCGTAAAAACATCTACTCTATATGAAAATCTCTGCGACACTGCACTAAATAATGACTAAAAGAATATACGCCATATCAGGTTCAGCAAAGTCTAAAAAAAAACTAGGGCTTATGTGCAACCAAAAGTTGATTTATCGTAAGGTATTGCTTTGTATTTTATAAAGATTGTTTGTATTAAATATAAATGCTTTTATTTATTACCAAAGTTCAACTTTGTTATTTAAAAAGACCACTTGACCTTCACACGGCCGTCTTTTTTGTGTGCAATCTTCTTGAAGGCAGCAGGAGAGAGATCAATATCGTTTTTGTCACATTCTGGACAGGTATCAACAACCTTGACAGTAACAGAACCTCGTTCGCCATGAACCTTGATTTTTTCACCACAAGGCTTCTTGTGCCCTTTACCCATACGATGCTTAGAAAGAGCAACTACCATATCGTCATTATCGGCATCTCCACCACAGGATGGTTTTCCTGATTTATTAACGCTGTAAAAGGTAGCGTGACCAGATTTTTTGGCACTACGGGCCTCAAGGCTTGCTGCTTGAATTACAGTGACAAATACGAAAAGAGCAATGACGATAAGACTGAGATGCATATTTAAACGACCAGCGTAGATGTGGAAAAGAAAAAAAAAAAAGTAATGATTCCAAACACTTGCTCTTATATACCCTTTTTTTTTTTTTGAAAACTACTCAACAAAACGGTTTAGACAAAGTAAGCGGAGATGGTCTATCAACCAGCAAGAACAGCCGCGCTTCAATGGTTGACATGCGTTTTGATTATAATTCCTTTTATAACAGCAAAGTGATATCGTAGGAAAAATAACGAGCTATTAAAAGACACGGTTTCGTCCTCTTTGGTTAAATATACAAGTAGTAAAGGTGGTTATAGCATTCTTTTTTTTTTTTTCTGCTTTAGTTTGCAGAAAAAAATTTTTTTTCTGAATGGATCCTAATGCGGGAACAATTGATTAATTGAGCCCAGGCCATCGTGTTACCATAGCAATGGCATTGTTCTCTTATTGTAACATTTAACACAAAAAAAGTGTCTACTGTAACATGGCTCCAACGACTGATCTTGAACTTTCATTGACATTATACAATCGCAAATCTTTAGAATATTACCGAGTAATGGATTGGTACCTCTTTAAACAATGGACCGGAAAAGATAAGTGTACAAGCTGAGGTAGAAGCGTAGAATAAACTAGAATTATGCCGGATAAATTAATATGAAACATACAGGGCCACACTAAAGGGTAACAAAATAAAAAATTGTTGAATCGGATTCTACACAGATAGTAAGATAAATTAAAGAAATAAAGGAATATTTTTGTGTGCATTAGGGAAGAAGTAAAATGATATACATGGCTTGGATAACTAAAAGGAAGAGAAGTATCTGAGTCGATCGCAGTTAATTAGAGGTAGAAGTCAGTGCTAAGGGCTAACACACGCTACATTTTATTTAAAGCAGCTTGAATTTAGTCAGTATGATATTTCGACCATGGTTGGCATGAAGCGCACAACTGTGCAGGTTGCTATCGATAGAGTGGCTTCTACTAGCATCATTTTGGTAGGAAAGGGCACAGATAGGCCCTCTACCTTCGACGAATATACCCAACGATATTTGGAACAGGTAATCAGAAGAGATTTGTTCCAAACAATTGGTACTCTTAAAGTCAAACTCCGTCTAATGGACAAAGCTATTTGTCGTTCCACTTTGAAGAAATGGATAAAGCAGTTGGACTTCAGGTACCATTCTCCAGCAAGCAAACCCAAGTTGACCGAGAAACAGAAGAGAAAACGTCTTGACTAGGCCAAAAGTCATGTTAACTGGACCAATGATCAATGGAGACAGGTGATCTGGTCCGAAGAATCAAGATTCTGGGCGTTTGGCAATGACGGTAAGCCAAGAATCTTGAAGAAGTAAGGTAAACGTTACAAGATCTGTCACCTTTCGAGAACTGTTAAGTTTGGTGGAAGAAGTGTGGCTATTTAGTCTTATTTTTGAGCTGGAGGATATGACCTGTTAGTTTTTATTGACGGCAATATGAACCAAGGTTTGTCATTTTTTAATGGTCAACGCTACATACACCAGAAAATAGGTCAATGCTACGGGTGCTTCTTCTAGGTACTACATGTAAGGCTGTCCAGTTTACTCTCTTTGATATAAGTACGATATTATCATAATTGCATGTGATTGATCTTGGCTCTTTATTGATCAATTGACAACATAAAACTAGAATAAATAGCAGCATTTCTTTTTATCTCTTCTTCTTCTTGAAAAGAAACACAAACTAAGATGGTGAAAAGTTTTGTTGGGCAACATTTTAAGTAGTATCTGTAGATAGCACCCGCATAATTAGTCTAACGTCTGGTGCATGTAGTGTTTCCCTTTTTTAATAGATTGCTGGTAATATGGTACCTCGTTATTGAAGCGATGTCAGAACATCATTTGGCCGCATCATATATCCACCCTTTCGTAAAGGGTTTGTTCTCATCGTCAAGAAACAATATTGTCTCCCATTGGTAGTACGATCTGCTCTTTTATTGCTTTTCTTTTTTAAATGCTTTCTACAGCTCGAATATGCGTCTGATTATCAAACTGATGTATATGATCAATACTGCCTTTCCTATACAACAAGTATTGGTCAAAAATACTACCAATCGTTTGAAGGTTATTGATTTTTATCGCCTTGCTACGCTTGCCAAAGAAATTTTGCGAAAGCATAATTTGAACGGCGTCATCTACTTCTAGGTAATTGGTAAGCGAAAAACAAGAAAAAAAAAAAAATAGCCAAGCTTCCTTTGTTGGAGGACAATGCACAAACCGCAAAGTAAACTTTTTTTAATGCAGGTGGTACGTTGCACTTTTTCTACATGACTGAACAATGCGGCATTCGGACTTTCCTTGAACTACCATCTGTGACAATTCCTCCGGTTATGAATAATTTGACGTGCATTGTCACGTATCTGGACGATCTCCTCTCTGTCAAAGAAATGCACGAAAGGGTCAAAAAGGAATCTGCACCACGACCACCATCAACAGGACAACACTTTCCATTCGATCTTGCCCAAACGAGCCGAGCGACATTACCCAAAAAAGAAAATCATTTCCACGTTTATTCATCACTGATTCATCACCATGATTTTTTCCAAATGTTATTCCTATACCCTATCCATTATTATGCATATGTTCGTTGGACATTTATATCTCTTGTGAACGATTCCGTCTGTTCTGCCAAAATAAAAAATAATTTGTTTGGCTGCTCCAGTTAAAATGCTCTTCTTCTGGTGCTATTCAGGCATTGTCTACGCAGTTTTATCCGCGCCCTGCTTCACACATTTTAAAATACGAAGATGGTATGCTTTGGTATTCGTTACGTTTTTTTGACCACAAGAGTGGGTGAAGTCGAACTTAAAAAAATAAAAAAATAAATAAAATCGCCCAATTCGAATTAAAAGAGCTGTATCACCCACTCATGAACTTTCTTGGATTTAGGTAAATGAGGACAACTACAAAAAAGAGAGAAGGTACTTATATTAAACAGTTTTGGAAAGAAGAATAATAAAGGAAACAAGCGCAAGGTTATTATACAACAATCTGATAAACCGCTTTATTTGAGTCATCCTTATGTGAATCATATGCTTGTTCAAGGAAACTTCAAAACCATTGTGGAGTTGCCTAAATATGTAGACATGAATGAGTGGTTAGCATTTAACAGTAAGAGCGATAAAGAAAAATAAAAAATGGGAAGAACTAATCTGGCAATAACAGCATTTGAGTTCTTTAATCATGTCAACTTGTTTTATGGATCCATCACAACATTTTGTACACCACAGAGTTGTCCAACGATGTCAGCAGGAGCAGGGTAAAAAGAATATATTTTTATATATAAAAGTGCAAGATGAATTGATGCTGTATTGGGTACAGAGTAGAATATACTTGGACAGATTCATTATCAAAGAAAGCTAGATTGAATGCACCACAGTATATTGATTCAATGACGACAAGCATTGAGAATACATTTAATGACGAGTCCATCTTTCCTACTAAATCGGGTGTAGAATTCCCCAAAGATGTTGTGAATATCATAAAGAGGATGTTTGGGCAGATGTTTAGACTGTTTGCACATATTTATCATGAACATTATGATAAAGTACTAAGCCTAAACGAAGAACCACATTTTAATTCATTATTTGCACACTTTATATCATTTGCAAGAGAATTTGATTTATTAGACAAGAAAGAATTACAGCCATTACAAGAATTAATCGACATTATGCTCAAGAACGGTGTCATATCGTAACTAAAAGACTAATGAATAAAAAATAGTGTATTATTCATTTTATACTTACCGAGGCGTTAAGGAATGCACTGCCGTTATAAGCAGCGTATTAAATCCAGGGAGCACCGTTAGTCTTTTGGAGATCTTTTGAAAGAGGATGACTTTCATTGTCATGTTTTGATTTGTAAACAAAGATACTATATATATTTAATGCACTGTTCACATCGCGATTCCAAACAGTACCACAAGATTCAGACTTGAGGACAGAGTGTACTCTTCGCTTTGATCCGGTAGTTGAGATATTGTTTAATTGTTTGAATTTGCACTTGTTACAGATCTGACTTGCTAAATACTCGTCAACCGAAATAAATTCGGTCCCCTCGTTGGATTGTTTGCATTTTCGTCTTATTTCTTCAGTAATACGTTTTGTAGGTGCATATACCAATTGAGTAATGTGGTCAACTACTTCTTGAATCAAGTTAACGAACTTGGGATA
Source organism: Rhizopus microsporus ATCC 52813 (assembly GCF_002708625.1). Taxonomy (NCBI): domain Eukaryota; kingdom Fungi; phylum Mucoromycota; class Mucoromycetes; order Mucorales; family Rhizopodaceae; genus Rhizopus; species Rhizopus microsporus. Next base: position 879,863 of record NW_019671918.1, on the reverse strand, counting down.
TCTGCAGGCATTAGCCAAAGATGTCTTGATTACAAAAGGTTTCTCGGCAATATCTTTAGTCTTTGGAAGCTTCGCTTTTGACTTATTCATAGGACACAACTTGCTGGAGGAGCGAGAATGATTGGTTCCACCACAAGAAGGACATCATACTTGTTTTCGTTCATTACTTGTCGTCTTGTTCTTTTCTTTTTCCTTTTTAAGTGCTTCAGTCTTATCAACCTTGTCTTGATATTTCTTAGAGGTCATGATGGGAGCAGAAGTACAGCTAGTGAAAGGAATAGGAGCAGGTAATGCAGCTTGAGCACTGGTATCATTGTTGACTGTAGGCATAGGTGCCTTGCCACGGGTAACAATATTTGAAGGACCAGGAGAAGATGCGTCTTCTTTAACAGCTTTCAAAGTAGTACGGATGTTCTTATTTATTACAACAATCTGTTATAAACAGTTGGAACTAATAAATATTACCTTTACCTTTCTAAATAATGGTGTTCCTTGAAAATCATTATCACTTGCTTCGAAAGACGTGTTCTTGAATAAATTTGTTTGCGTTTGTGCAAAGAAGGAACCCGCGATCGACGGCTTATGGACACTTAATAAATGCCATATCGGCCTTATAGCTTACATACCTTTCCCCTTATTTCGCTTTGCCTTTGGAGACGAGGGGTCATCGTCTTTTTCGCTTCATGTTGAAGTAAAAAAAAGAAAAAGCAACTGCAGACAACTTTGTCATGTTAAATTAACGATCGACAACATTTTTTTTATTAATTTATCATGTTTTTTTTAATAGTAAAATGTAAGAATGAAAAAATGCTTCACTTTTGATACATTGTGAATTTAACTGTGATCTTCAAAGTAGTTATCTTTATAAAAGTAATGAATAAGGGTAATAAAATGACACACGATGGTCATGCATCATCATCTAAACACTAGGAACAGTGATTGAAAAAGTAACGGCAAAGAAGGAAAAGAAGAGGCCCAAACTCCAATGCCATCCCTATGTTCCATGACGAAATAGCAGTGCATAATTTGTACACATGTATGCAGCATGTGTCTGGTTGATACGTTGAAAGTATTGCTCAAAATCATGTTCTCAACGGAGACTATCATTTCTACTGCTGCTTCCGAAGGTAAGAGCGATGTCACGGAAGCTTCTGCCGCTATACTCAATAGGAATAACAGCAGCAAACTCCTCCATTATTGGTAAATACTAGGCAAGCCTGTCACCTCCTTCAGTGAAGCGCATTCTCATCGATGGTCTTATGAAAATATAAGGCGATTCGCTTTCGGTAGAACGACCGCTGTTAGATCTATCTTCACTGTTAATGCTAGACTTTCATGGCTGCTCAATATCTCATACGCATGACGGTAAATACATGCGAAGGGATTGCACTGGAAAAGCATAGCTGAAAGGTTTCTTATAATCTCCTGATTCATATTTTCATTCCATATCCATATCCTCTGCTCTCCGTGCGCTTAGACAGAGCCTTTTCCCAAGCAGAAGAACAGCTCCAGTTACGCTACAGTTGATACCAGAGATTAGCCACCTTTGGGCCCCGCGACGATCTAGCCTTGGGATCTCAGGTGTCAGCGCCTGATAGATTTGACAACACCTCCTTCTGGTTGCCCTCATGTGCTCATTGGATAATCCCAATCCCCACGCGGAAATCCAATGCAGTACCTATTCAAATTGTCAAGGCCCCTCTTGATCAGCTTTGTTTTATATCGCACAAAGACTTCGAATTGCTAACATAACCACGCCATCCACCTTTGGCTCTGCCTCATTCACTGCTTCTTCGACCTCAGTATTGGCAAACTTTTTGATCTCCTACACCTCTCAAGGCCATCACACCATGGTTTCGCCTGTTACATGGCTACATTCCTACGGCTGCTTTACAACATACCCGGAATCCCAGCGTGACCACCTCTCCATTGGGCAGACTCTGCCAACAAGACGTTGAAACACACCATCATCTCTTTGTAAGCTGCTCTCTCAAACTCAGCTTCTGGTCCTTCATTTTTGAGGAGTATTCTCTGCTGGACAAGTTCTTTACTGCAGATGAAATGTGGTCTGTACTCACTTCTTTTATTCCGGTTGACGAACAACCATAGGCGATACGGACGTTCTTTGTTTCTTTGGCATGGGCATCACAACAATCTGGAAATACCGCTGGCGTTGCGTCTTCGATGACACTCCGTGGTATACAACTGCAGTCGTCAACAGTTTCGAATTGGCACATAGCGGACTCCCGTCGTCATTGCCTTTGAACGGAAGTTATCTTCCACTATAGACACATAATTTATTTTAAAAATTTTTGTTAAATAAAGTTTACACTTTCATACAATGTATGTATATATGTATAGAGTGATCGTAATCGTAATAATAATAAAAATACATTCTAGTTTTTATAGTTGGGAGTTTCTTTAAATGCTATAATAGCCTTTAATCCGGCTGTGATAAACATGTAGATTCCCTCTGTGATGAATTCATGTAATCTATATTGTTGGTCGGCTTCTAATCCAATCTTTAAGCATTGAATACCTAAATTTTGAGCCTTTTCTGTTATGCAGTATTGTTTATCTATCCATAAACACAATTGTATCATATAACCAAATAGGAAGGTAAAAATGTCTATCAACGTAATCTTAGTCTTCTTACAGGTGCAAATGGCTCCTAAACTTACCAGGTATAGGTGACTGTTTGATAAGCACAGCCAGTGTTACAGTCCATTCAGTTAGATATTGACCAAGCTTTTTAAATCGAGTCATTGGATCATCCAAGGGCTGAGTGGTATTGGTTGTATTACTAGTGAAAGTTGTTCTTGTACTGTTACAAGTCGTACCTGTTGCAGTAGTAGTGTCACTTGAACTGCTATTTTGCACAGAATTGCTGTTGATAGCGGCAGCATATGCTCTTGATGAAACTGAACTTAGAGTAGAAACTATTCTTGACAGGAGCATGCCATTTTGACCGCTGTCGTCGTTGCTCTCGCTATTGCTGCTACTATCTTTGCTTTCTTGGTTCTTCTTTCTTGGTAATTGAAGGATGCCTACTCGCTCTTCCACACTTTACATAATCTGTTAGCTAAAGTTAAAGCATTTATTTACTACATACCTTGTCAACTTTTCATGCAATATTCTCTTTGTATTGATGTCTGATTTATCTATTACACATAGAAGGGAATATCAGGAAATGATTGGATAATAAATAAGCTACTAGTATTTACTTGGTAATGCCATAATGAGTTTATCTACACCAGTTAAGTAAATGTCCAATGCGATAGATTCGTTTCCTTGATCATATTCATCTGCAGCAATAGAGATCAACTTCATGCCCTGAGATATTGAGTGTCTATCAGCTGCTGCGTGTTTACTACTTTTGAATGTATTTGTCACATCTTCTTTGATTTTTTCAGCGAATGCACTCATTTCCGACGTCCAAGAGGTACTAGGTGTCGGTATAGGGCTATCATAAGGTGGTGGAGCGGGAATGTACTCGGCACTATAGCTCATCTGTGGTTGACGATACAGACTGTTGCTATTGTTATTCGCATACATGGCTAATCGACTACTATGGTTTGTGTTTGTTTTGGATTTCTGTTTATTTGAGCCAAGTATGTTTGTCATTTTATTGTTTAAAATGGAAGTAACTAAAGATGTCATCAATGGTTTAGAATAAGAATGAGAAGAATCAAAAAGAAAATAGAAAAAAGTCTATTTATACTTTTTAATTTTTCACATGTCAAACCATATCAATTACATTGGTTCATCTAATTCTTCATGATTCCGTTTTCCCCTTTTGTCACTATAGATAACAATCACCATTGAAACGGTTGCCAAGTGAATATTTATGTGCTAAAATGTAAACAAGGCAAGACAAATAAAGGGTGATTTTGTTGACATCCCTCCTTCTCGGAACCGTCGGATCTCAATTGTGTAGGACAAATAGACACTTCAACTTATCTATTTTTTTTTTTTATATATACAAATTCAGATTTGTGTATATCTCGTGCACGGCCCTACGTATCAAGAAGAATGCTTTTAGGGAAAAAAGGGAAATTTTCATATGAGTTTATTTATGCATTGGGTTCCTTTTCGAGAATCTCTGCTACAGTTGGATCTATCTTGGGCTGAAGTGTGGAAAGTACTCTTAAAGCAGAAGCTGCCAGTTGACGAACTTGTTCATTATCTGAGTCAGAGTATGATTTGACAAAGGTACGCTGAAGTTGAGGCAAGAACAGTTTCAGATGCATAGGTACCTTATTCAACATAAGTCTATTGTAAAGATTAGTTATATGTTCTTTTTTTCTTTGTTCTTTTGCAATGTTACCTCAATGTCTGTAATATAGCAGCTTTCACTTCCGCAGGGTAACGATCACCTAAAATACGGATAAGAGGACCCGTGATTTGTGTGACAAAAGGCTTGAGTGCAACCACTGATGTACGATCAATTAAGTCACCAATCGCAAGGGCTGATTGTTCCCTCACTTCGGTGGATCCATACATCAAGCCTTGTAAGAAAATAGGCAAGATACAACTGATGCCCTTGGGCAGACAGAATCCACGCAAGTCACAGCCAGGGACACCAATGTTGACAAGTGCTCGTCTTGTAGGAATTACCAATTCTTCATACTCTTCCTTTGGTACGGACTTGGTCACGGCCGTGAGTGCATGCCATGCGGACTCAATGACCTTCTCGATTGGATCGTCAAGAAGGAGCAGGAGTAAGTGAATCCAATCAGGTACATAGGCTGAACAGTCAAGTTCAGTGACATTAAAGAATTCTCCAGTAATATCACATGCAATGGCTCTCTTATTGGGATTATCATTACGGCAGTATTCCATAAGTGCAACTGTCAGTGTATACAAACCGTCTTCTTCATCAATGGAAAGTAACAAAGCTTCCGTAGTTGCCTTCAAAGCTTCTTTTGTCTCTTCATCATCAGTCACCATGCGTGATTCCATAAGGGCATCCAAGATAGCTGTCAGTCGCTTATTCAGCGCTGGCCCTGCAACAGTGACGAGTGAAGCCAAAGCGCGGGCATTAAAGGCTGTAATAGGTACAGTGATCAATGTAGGAATGAGCACGGGGAAGACGGCATGAGAGCGCACAGACATGATTTCTTTAAGAGCTGATAATGCATAGCCAGAGGACTCATCTGATGACTGCAGCTTGTTCAGCAGTGATGGAAGGATGTCGTCAATGGCCTTTGCGCCAATACATTGATTAAGTGTATCAAATGCTACAAAAATAGAAAAAGGTTACATGACCTATGTCTATTTGTCTTTTTATGGTTACCTTGTGCAGCTGCCTCACGCACTTCGTCTGATGGGTCACATAATGCATGTTTGATAACAGGTACGATTTGCTCAGCAAAATCGTTTACTTGCACCTTGTCAGCAGATGTCATTACTTCACTGTATGCAACAGTGACACCCAAGCGTGTGGCTTCGTCGTCAGAGCGTATACCTTCTTCCAATACTGGAAGAATTTCGGGCAGAATGCTCTCTCCCAATTTCTGTACCAACTCACTCAGAGTACGACCAGCCACCGCACGTTGTTCATAATTTTCACTGGATAAGAGCTTGATGATCATGTGAAGCATAACGACCATAATATCCTTCAGTGTACGTGGTGTGTTGGACACAAGTGATTTCCAGACCATAAGTGATGCTTGTCTGACCATACCAGAGGAGTCTTGACGGACAATATACAGTGCGGCCAGGATACGGTCTCTTCTTTCTTTACCAAGTACTTCAACCAACTGCTTCTTCTTATTTTCGGCTGCTCCATAATCTTCATCATAGTTTGCGTCCACATCATCGTCATTAAGTTCAACAACGTTGCCAAGCGCCATATCGTTATTCTTGGTATGAATGCCCGTGATACGGAAGAGGAGTTCTCCGACGAGCTGTACTGAACTTTGTCGAATACGCCATTTAGTGTCGAATAAGCCCTTTTCTAATTCAGGAAGCAGCAAGTCAACAGCCTTTGTAGCATAGTTGGTCACAATCATACGACCAGCACGGAGCGATGCCTCACGCACATATTCACTCTCGTCAGCAAGACCAGAGAGGATAGGAGGAATGATGCGGCCAAGGTAAGGCTGGAATCGTGAACCGAATGTGGCAGGCAAGTAAATAAGCAAGGAAACAAAACCTTCACGAACATAGGATCGTGGTGACTCGGCATTGGAAATAATCTCGGGCAAGAGACCATCAAGTCGCTCGAGACCAAGTCCTGCAAGGACCTCAGACAAACCTTGAGCAGCACCTTGTCTGTCAACACCTCCAGATTCGCTCTTGAGTGTATCAAGCAGGTCAAGGACCAAGCCAGGGAAGTTCTCTTCTCCAAGTTTTTCAACAAGGGCACCTAATGCCTTGGCTGCAGTGCCTCGTGCAGCTGGAACAGGATCCACAAGCACTTGGTGAAGACCAGGCAGGATTACGGGAAGATAGGGTACAAGGTCCTTCTGATCTGTCAGTGAGGCCATATTGCCAACAATTTGCGCAGACTTTGTCTTGACTTCTGTAGTACGTTCACGAAGACCACGCTCAAGAATAGGCATCAGCAAGGCAAGTGATGGTGGATCGATGTAGTGCACAAAGGAAGTTTGCAAGAGTGAAGTAAGAGCAGGTCCTGTTTGATTATTAGGATCAGACAAGGCCTTCAACAAGACAGGAACAAGTGCTTGAATTTCTGGGTTGCTAATAACTTCACCAAACAATTGAAGTGATCGGTTAGCAGAGGCTCTCACTTGAGCATGGGTATCGGCCAAGACTTCAGAAATGCGTGGAATGATGTTGGGAAGAGAGACAGATAACTGCTTAGGAGCACAGTAGGCCATAGAACCCAAAAGTTCTACAGAGGCTTTCTTAGTACGCCATTGTCGATCGTCTAAGCCTTCCAAGATAGAGGGCAAGATAAGCTTTACACAGTGTCCGCTGATCTTACTCATGATCACACGTGCAGCATCCGATGTAGCCTCTCGAACGTCAGCGTTGGCATCACTTGAGCAAGCGAGTAAAAGTGGAATGATTTGAATGATGTAAGGCTCAAATAGACGACCCAAGGTAGCAGACAATGTTTCAAAAGCAAACATGGCGCCTTGTCGTTGTTCATATGAACGCTTGCTTTCAGCAGCATCTTTCAGCGCATTCATCACATTACATTCCTTAAGAGCAGTAATACCACGACCTTTGACAACACCAGCAAGACCATATGCAGCACCACGACGCTGGGCATACTTTTCTCCCTTGAAAAGTTTGTTCAAAAGAGACTTGATCAGACGAGGTACTTCGTCCTTGCACATTTTGATAAGAGGTGGAAGACAGTCAGCGACCGCACTTTGTACAGTTTCAGATGGTGTGTCTAGGGTATCAATCAACTTTTCAACGGCCGTGTTCACCTTTTCGTCTTCAGGGGATAGATGGCTTGCAGCACCACCATAAAGGATGACGACGGCTTGACGGATATGATCTTCAACATCGCTATTGTCTGTCTTGGAATTCAAGTAGCTTTCAAAGGTGGTCAAGAACTCAGCAACGCTTTCTTTACCATAGGCATTAATAACAGCCATACCGGCTTCTAGCATACGACTACGAACTAGTTCATGACGGTCACCCAGTGCTTGACCAACGATCAGGAATTTGCAGAAGTTGGGTGCGTTTTGAGATTGCATGAAAGGTGCCATTGCTTTCAGGGTAAGTGCAAGACCAACGCGAGCCTTCCAAGGGTCTGGACGATCCAAGGTTTCGGGAATGACCATACCGTACTCATCATATTCCGGTGTAAGCGGAGCAGCAAGGACTTTGTATCGATCGTAGATGGCTTGAAGTGTTGCACCTACCGTATCTGGGTAAATTTCTACAGCTTCGGCCATGGCTCGACTAGCAGCCTGGCGAACATAGTCGTTGTCAGACACAACATAGGCTAATAATTGATCCAAGTAATTCTCATCAACATCCATTGCATTTTCTTCCCATTGTCCCTTTGCCAATTGAGCGTTGGATTCATTCTCATCGTGGCAGGCAACCCAGAGTTCTGGAGAATAGTCAATGTCTGTAAGATCAAGATTCTCCAGTGATTGGAGAGCAGCAGTTCGGACAAGGACTTCAGGTGATAAAAGACCTTGAAGAACCGTATTGATTTCTTCCATAGTGGCAGAATCGGCCATGGCTTCAGTTAGAGTAACCAGCGAGGTTTTGGCAGTTTTACTACAAGAAGGATACTCCTTGATAGCACGGAGCAAGGTTGTGATCATTTCCTTGCGTGGCATCAAGAGGGAGTCACCTTGTATACAGTGGAATCCGATGATATCGACACCCATAATGATTTGTTCAAGAGCCTGCTCACTATTCTTTTCGTAGCCAATGCTGCCTTGCTCAATGACCTGGAAGAGAACAGGGAAACAGAAGCCAAAGGAGGCAGGTGCCAAGGGGCGCGATTCACTAATGAAACGTAAGCGATAAAGCACACGACCAGAAAGGGATTCAAGAGGTTCTTCTAGCCAGCGTTCAGGAATAGGCTCGATACGATTGGCACGAAGAGTGGCCAAACCGATAGCATCACGGATATTCTGGATGTCCTCATCAATGCAGTCACCCAGTCGAAGGTAAGTGTTCACGAGCATGTCATCCACAAGAAGACCGACACGACCCTTGCCAGCTTCAAGCAACATACGCTCAATGTCAATCAAATATTCTTCAGCTCCACCGCTGTTGCCAGCAATGATTGAGCAAACCACGCCCAAACCGAGCGAGATCTTTTCATAACTCTGCTGAACTCTTTCACGAATTTCTGCTTCTTTCTTCAATTGAGCATTAACAGCAGCCTGTTCTTCTTTTGTCAACTTTTGGGTTAATCCCTTCTTCTTGGCAAGCTCGGCACGGAGCTCTTCTTCCCATTCTTCGTCAGTCTTGTTCTTTCTGTTTGTGTTTCTACTTTCTGTCTTTTTGTCTTTCTTGAGAACATCAACAAAAGTGATATCAGGTGGACACTTCCAAATGTTGCGCTCTAATTCATGAATGTCTTTCATCAATTCGGGCTCAAGGTTGTTCTCGGCTATATCAATGAAATCAGGAATTGTGTCTGGTAAAACGAATACAACAGTGGATATGGCACCAAGTGCTGCTTCGTAAAATAATTCAGACTAGAAGAAGAGTAATTAGAATAAAAAGATTCATAGTAAGTTAATATCGAGTCTTACCTCGTTTCTGTTTGTCAGAGCGTTCTTTAACAGTTCTACGATATGAGTAGATTGTTCACTGATCAGCTTACCAGGATCCACATTAGCACGCTGGACGAGAGTGATCCAGTTGTACTTGTTTGTAGGAGAAGCAATATATTTATGGTGCGCCAAAATTAAAAGCTGAATCAATTCAGAGTTCTTAATGGTGCTATCGAGATCATTGCTGAAGGAAGTGATTGCGTTCAGAACAGTGGCAAGTCGGTAGGGTGCGATATCCTTTCTGTAGTTTTCAGAATTGGTAGCCTGTGCAGCCACTGAATCCTTTGTTTGATGTTCAATATCCAATACCCATTGCTTCAGAGCTTGTCGCATAAAGAAGCCGAGCTTAGCAGCATCTGCTGCTGCCAATCTTGCTGTTTCATCACGAGTGGCTCTACGTACCGTGTGTTCTGGATGGCTCGTCATCAACCAGATGATGGCTTGAGCAATCAAGTAACCGGCACCCGTTTTTTCCAAAGACTCCTTACTTTCGTTCAAGCAGACATTACTCAAGGCACGAACTAACCAAATGCCTTCATCAGCAGGAGTGGCCTTTGTATAGATACGGTCCCATAACAAGTAACTAGGCTTGGGGGATGTTTGCAGTAATTGCTGTGGATATTTTTGTGCTTTTAATAAATCAGACACAGGGCCAGGGATGCTCGACCAATGCATGATACGACCAGAAATGATGGCAATCATCACATAGGCTTCTAATGGTCCATCCTTCCATAATAATGGCTTATCGACGATCTTGTTGAATGTCTTGAACAAGGCTTGAAGATAATCCACTGTCTTTGCACTCAAGGTTGCGCTAGGCTTCTCATGATCCCAAACAGTTGCACCCACTGCACGTGCCCAGCCCTTTCTTGCTAAAGGCTTACTACTACCTAAACCATCAGTGGATACCTTGACAGCTTTGTCCACAAATTCTTTGTTACTGTTACAGTACTCGTCATTGTATATCAACACTGTCAAGTGTCGACCAATACCATCTACAGCTGTAGCCATAGCTTGTTCATGGGTCTCTTTAGCTGTCATGGCAAAATATCCCTCCAACACTTTCTGGCTTACGGCAGGATCGGCAACTTGAGCAAGTGATGAAAGAGCGTTGTACATGATGACACGGTGTTCCCAGGATCCAACTTTTCCACTCGTCAAGGTCTTGCTTACGCTTTCGCCCACTTTGACCATAGATTCCGTTTCGTGACATACAAGGCATAGTGCTTCCCAGAATGCCTTGGCACCACTTACAGTTGCAGCTGACGTTGAACGTAGGTGATTCAAAAGAGGATCAAGCCATTTGTTCGCAAAGATGGGTGCAGGATCAAACGATAATGCAGGTGTGACATGAGCCAAGGCTATACATGTAAAGTTGTAAGAATATCTATAAGATCATAATACCCGAGCGGTGCTTACCTTGCAAGACAACTTCTGGAGATCTAAGCATCATCTTGTCAAGAACAGGTAATAATTGACTTTCAAATTTATCTTTTGTTATAATAACTCCAACGTAATCATTAAAAGCATCCAAAGCTGCAGGATGAACCATGGTACGGGACGAGATGATGTTCTTCAAGTAATAATCAGTCAACTTACTTTCTGCGTTCTCTATCATTTGCTTTCCATCAGATCTTGCCTTTAAGCGAAGACTGGAGTCAATAATAATGCCGATCAAGACTGCATTCTTGAAAGAAGGTGTACATGTCTGTGCGTTGACAAGAGCAACGTCGATGATGGTAGGGATAGCTTCTGCGTTAAGACGAATGGTGCGTCTGACATCGGCTACTGCACTTTTGCTAATTGACCTTTTGTTATCGCTTACGAGCGAATCAATCAAGATGGCCTGAGCATTCACAATTGAACTAAACAAAGGGTTGTTCTTTGCTCCTTCAATTGTTACATGCTTCAATACACAAGTAAAAAGTACATCAATCCATGTCAAGAGAACGAATCGATCTGCAGCAGGTGACACGCACTCACTATAAAACATTAGAGATAATCAATTAATTATAATGCCATTATACCCTGTAGGCTTGCGTTTTCCACATTTCTCAGCTTCTCTGACAATAACTGGGATAATTGCCTTTTGAAATACCTCTGGGTTCCAGTTATTTAACTCCTTAAGGGCTTCAACAATAGCTTTACGCGATTCACGATCTTGATAGCGAGATATAGTCAAGAATATCAAGTGTAAAAGTGGAGCAAGTGCTTCGACGGGTAGATCTATAAAGTTGTTAACACACACGCACAAGAAAACAGTCTCTCTCACACTTGGAAATAACCTTTTCGGCGAAGACGAATCAACAAGGAATGGTTTAAAAAATCTAGTCTTTCAGAGACACTCGGGCTTGTTATGTTTGTCATCACCCTCGTCTTGATGAATTCCGGCCAGCCAAGTTCGCCCGTGCTCTCTTGTTCTGTCATATAAATATTTACAGAGGAAGGATAAAGGGCAAAAAATTTCTTTTTTTAGCTTGTCATATTGTCAGGCGCTGCGGTTCAACGTCACAAATGAAAAAGCTTCTTATATTTTGCGCGGGGCCTGTCAATTCATCTTGCATAATATGTCACTTGCTCGTAATTTAGTTGATCTCTATGTTTTGACAAGTGCAGTCTCGAAAGTGAGTGCTTCTGCATTAGCAAGTCAAGCTTCTTCAGTATGTCAGCATGTAAAAACTTCGAGTTTGTTGAATCCTACTCCTATGATAAAAGAAGTCCAAATAGAAAACAGCCCTGAAAGACAACAACAGCAACAGGAAATGGTCGAAGTACCCTTTAACGATCTTGGTGTCCGAGACAACACGACATCAATCCCAACTGCTTCCGATACTGTTCCTCAGGCTCAGACTACTACTATAAATACAGGACAAATGAGCGAAATATCAATAAACAAGCAACAGCACTTGGTTGAGAACGCTAAAGTAGACCTTGTTATAAAGGAGGTACGAGTTGATCCTCTCATAGAAAAGCCAGCTGAACCACAGGCACCTGAGATAAGAAGACAATTGAAAGAATCCCGTATCCCTACGTCGCGCTTGAGTAGGCTTTGGAACTATGGTGCTTTAGCAACTAGCATGGGTTTAGGCGCCATGAATGAATCTTTAAAGCGAGCTACTGGTATTTCCAACCAAAGTTCAGGTACATAAAAAAAAATAATAATATTGTATGAAAATAAGCTCATATGGCTGTTGTGTGATAGGCTCGGTTCTTTTAAGTGAAAGCAATGTAAATAGACTTGTCGAAAAGTTATCTCGTATGCGTGGTGCTGCCCTCAAGATGGGCCAAATGCTGAGTATACAAGGCATTCAATCAGCTAGTGATAAATCAAGTGGATTACCGCCTCAATTAGAACAAGTGCTGCTTAGAGTGCATGATAGTGCAAACTATATGCCAAGGAAGCAAATGGAGCATGTCATGGCTACTGAATTAGGTAGTGACTGGAAGACATACTTTAAGGATTTCGATCCCGTTCCTATTGCTGCAGCATCTATCGGACAGGTCCACGCTGCAACATTAGCCTCTAATGATCAGCCGATAGTTATCAAGATTCAGTATCCAGGTGTAGCTGAATCAATTGATAGCGACTTGAGTAGTTTGAAAGCGCTTGTCACCTTTAGTAATCTACTTCCCAGAGGTCTATACTTGGATAACACAATCAGAGTCACAAAAGAAGAACTCGCTTGGGAATGCGATTATGAACGAGAAGCTGACAATGCGATCAAATTTAAAAAATTGCTTGAAGGAGATAATAGATACAAGGTACCAACAGTTTATAAAGATATATCGACAAAACGTGTACTTGTAAGCGAGAGACTATTTGGCAGAGTCCTCAGTAAGGCAACTGAAGAGTCTCAAGAATTACGCAACCAGGTAAATCTTTTGTTCCCCTTTTTTGCTCTATAATATCTAACATGCAATAACAGCTAGGTGAACGATTGCTTCGCCTGTGTCTTCGTGAAGTATTTTCATTTAGATTTATGCAAACAGATCCCAACTGGTCCAACTTCTTTTATAACAAAAACCAGATTGAGCTATTAGATTTTGGAGCATGCAGAGAATATTCAAAAGACTTTTTGAACAAGTACGGACGTATCCTTTCGTCTGCCGCCAACAATGACCGCGAAGGAGTGTGGAAGTATTCAGAAGAATTAGGATTCGTAACAGGATACGAAACAGAAGTAATGCGCAATGCACATATTGATAGCGTCATGGTGTTGGGTGAGCCATTTAGAAAGACAGCACCAGACATATTTGATTTCTCGAGTCAAACCATCACTGGAAGAGTACGAGAGACGATTCCAGTCATGCTTCGTCATCGTCTGACACCTCCACCAGACGAGACATATGGTCTACATAAGAAATTGTCTGGAGCATTTTTACTTTGCACAAAGCTTGGAAGCAAATTTGATACCAAAGCAGTCTGGAAAGAGGAAGTTGAAGGACGCTTTTATTAGAGGGAAACAATAAAAATAGCATGTATAAAAGAATCTATTTTTGAGACCACTATTAATTTTATTTGTAAGGTGATATTATGTACATGCAATATGCAAACTTGCAAGAAAAGAAAAGAAAAAAAGAGAGCATTCTATTTACATAGTCAAGCCTTAGTCAAGCGGTGATGATGAAGTCAACCATTGCTAATACCACTTGCTACCAGCTAAATCTTGTTTTTTCTCTCTTGTCGGAATACAGGAAGTAGTGATCTTGTACGTTTCAATGATTTCTCTCCATTCCTTCATACCTATTCCTACAACAATTTGTTTTTTAAGCACAACATCATCTAAATTCTCTACAGTAGGTGGGTTTCTTGTGCCTAGTGTATATGTGAGTATAAAGTAGAAAACCGTATAATTTTGCTTACTCAATACTGGCTGTCCATTCTCTATACTGATGCCAACAACTGCTTTCCTTGCTAGAAATGAAACATAAAATATGTTTTCGACAGTTTGAGAAAATGATTCAGGATTGGTGACAAATTTGAAATAATTGATGGGTTCGACTTCAGTTAGAATCTTGTAAATATCATTGACATTTTTAGATGTTTCGTTTTCTTGTTGCTGAAGATCGCCTTCTTTAAGCTATTATTATAATTGATAAATATATGCAGCCCATATAGACGCGTATATACGTATATACTTACCTTAGTTGGGACAACTAAATCTTCTTTGTTCTTGGTGATACGAGTTTGCTTTGTCTTTTTTATTTGCTTTTGTTCGACTGCGAGTGGACCCAACCTAAGAACGAGAAATAAATTTCTACCTTCTTCCTTAAAGTATAATCTTACATGAAATCCATAGTAGCTGCTCTTTTACAATAACTCATGGCTCTTTTTCCTATATGTTCCCAGTCAAGGTTTTTTTCTTCCATATGATTGACGCCGTTCCTGGAGAACGCAATGACTTTGGATACAAATCCATCAATGTCTACAAGTGTATCTGAGCCAATCTTTAGATTTCTCGCCTTTTGCGTGTTCATGTCAGCTTGAATAGCTAATAATCTGGCATCTAGTACTGCTTCTTGTGGGTTTTTGACTAGGAAATATGGTTAATACAAGTAAAGGTCAAGGCGAATGTTATTACCTGACTGATACAAGGCGTTAGTCTTGTCTATAATGTTGTACATCAAATCCTTTGTAGAGGATGCTGTAAGTTCTCTTCTCATTTCTATTTGTAATGAGTTATATTATCTTTTAAAATCAATTTCAACTTACCTAGCGTCTTTTCTGTCAATTCTCTGTATGCTTTTCTTATACGACGTCTTTCATCTTGATCCTGATAAGGATCGTAATGTTCCTTGTCTGTTTCTTTACTCAAGTACTCTTGTACTTCACGTAACCCTTGATCTCTTGAAAATGACATGAAAAAAAAAAAGAGATAGAGCTGTAGGCAAAGTCACTCTGCCCTTATATTAGTTAAGCGGCGCTTGAATCAATTTTCGACCGTCTCAATTTAGGTTAAAACACACACATATTGATTTTTTTCTCTTTTTCTTTTTTCTATACTTTTTAACAAAAAGTAATAACAATCTTCCTCCTCCTTTTTTTATTTACAAGAAGCTTTTATTAAACTTTATTGTCAAACTTACTTATACTAAACATGTCTACTAACTTGAATTTCGGCCCTGAATGGTAAGTTTGTATAACTTTAACAAATATAACTTATCAAAACGTCAAAAAAATTTTCATTTAGGATGCGTGGAGGTTTCTCTAAAAATGTCAACAACAATGGTGTTCTCACTGATTTACCTTTTGAAGAGAACAACATAAATGCTTTTAAATATTCCAAAGAGTACATGCTTAGCTTGTATAAGCCATCTCCTCAATTACCTTCTGATTTCCAACAACATGAGTATGTGACTGTTGAGGAAAGCTTACCACCATTAGCTTTTGACGAATTGACTGAAATAGAAAAAAAGGTAAGGAAAAAAAGAGAGAGAGAGAAAGGGCTTCGTTCTGATGATTGCGCAGCTTCTTGCTGGACCTGTTCATGTCGAAAGCACTCGTCGTATCATTGACAAGAGACATCGTATGGGTCATGATAACAACAGCAATAACAACAACAACAACAACAACAACAACAACAACAGTCCCCTTTCTGAAAATGGACCCAATAGATTTGGTGGACGTAAAGGTATACAATATGAGCAGTTAATCTAAGGACTCTTATTAACATATCACAAGGTCGCGATTATTTCTCAAAGGAGCCATCGTTTAGACGTAATAACGACAATGGTAAAGTTATTTTTTATGGTTAGATTCCCTTTAGTTAAACTTTGTTATTTAGATTTATTAAAAAAGAAGGAGAAAACTGAAGATTTGACTTCACCTTTTGGAAAGGCAGAGGAAGATGCGCCCTGGTCCAAGTCGATGAATAGCGGGCCGCTGAATAATGAATTTTTTAAGGATGAATCGCCCTTCAGATCTAGTTTTGCAGGCGATTTAACAGCCGGTCTGTCAACTCCACCTGGCATTCCTCCTGTCAGAAAACCAGAAGATATCAAGTGGTTCTATCGTGATACTTCTGGTCAAGTGCAAGGGCCTTTTGAAGCTCATGAAATGCAAGAATGGTATAAGGCTGGATTCTTTACACCCACTCTTCTCCTTCGTCGTGATGATGAAAGCGTGTTTGAGCCACTAATGACAATTATTCAAAAAGTGGGTAATGATGACCAACCTTTCTTGGTTCCTCGACCCTCAACTGCGGCTCCTGATGTTTTTGGATCTTCGGAGGGACTGTTCGGACGAAGCGACAAGTATATGCCATTCGGTGCGCCTACAACCCCCGGAGGAAGTATTATCGACAGCTTTTTGAGCGGATCTACTCCCTCGCCATTATACCAAAACCCTTACAGTTCGTTCGGAGGCTCTTTGTTGAGCAACAATCGATGGAACAATGGCTCTCAACCTCTAGGTTCACCAGCTTGGTTAAGTCAGTCTTCAGACTTGTTTGGTAACGCGCCAACTGCGGGTAGTCCTCTTGGAGCTGCACCTCTAGGGCTTTCACCCTTCATCGCGCAACAACAGCAGCAACAGCCAGGGTTGAACCCAGTCTTTGGTTCTGCAGCCAGTACTCCTGGCCTATTCGAGTATCAGCGCGTTATGAACGACCAACTCGGTCAACAGCAGCAACAACAGCATTACTTGCAGATGTTAAAACAACAGCAAATGATGCAAATGCAGCAGCAGTTCCAACAAATAAAATTAACTGAGCAACAGCAGCCACAACAAACACCGCCAGTTCCAGCTTCTCAACCCCTAATGCAACAACAACAACAGGAGCAAGTGCCTTCATTCGAGCATGACAAGGTACAAATGCCAACGGAAAAAACGCAAGTGTCACCTACGTCACTTCAAAGCACATTAAAGAATATTTCACTTGATCCTATTGGCAGCAGTCATGCTTCTCCTGTCTTGAGAACAAACAATATCTTAACAGGCGGTAGTGGATGGGGATCAGTTCCTGGCACTCCTTTAGCCTCTGATGCGCCATCCAGCCCATGGGGAACTATCGGAGCAAGTGCTCTACCTTCCAAGGTCACAGATGAATTCCAACCCAAAGCACCCGGCGCTCAATCTCCTAGAACACCTTCATCACCTAAAAAGGCCGCTGAAAAACCCAAGTTTAAGCCCATTGTTGAATCATTTGCTGATATTCAAGCAGAGGAAAAGGAAAAAGAAAAGGTCAAGGAAGCAGCCAAAGCCGCTGAACCTGTCAAACCAAAAACAGCTCCTGTCAAGGCAAAAGTTGAAGCAAAGGCTCCTGCTGTTGTTGCTCCTAAAACAACTATAGTTTCACTTCGAGAAATTCAAGAAGAAGAAATGAGAATTGCAAAAGAAAAGAAAGAAAAGCAAGCCAAGGTCACGTCCACAGCTTCTACTTGGGTTTCAACAAGTTCTCCTTCGACAACAACAACAGCGGTAACATCCCTTTCAACCTGGTCTCAACCCGTGGTTGAAAAGCCTCTCTCTTTGCGTGAAATTCAGGAAATGGAAGAAAAGAATGCTCAGAATAAAAAGGAGA
Source organism: Rhizopus microsporus ATCC 52813 (assembly GCF_002708625.1). Taxonomy (NCBI): domain Eukaryota; kingdom Fungi; phylum Mucoromycota; class Mucoromycetes; order Mucorales; family Rhizopodaceae; genus Rhizopus; species Rhizopus microsporus. The sequence goes on along the minus strand of NW_019671918.1, from coordinate 862,114 downwards.
TAGTTCCTGAAGTGTCAATCCATACTTCAAGTAGTAGTAGCAGTAGTACGATATCATGGGGAGTGGTTGCTCCTAACAAGACTGTGACATCCGCTAATGGCACGACTAGTTCTACGGCTGTGTGGTCTGCTGCTGTCAACAGTGCTCCTAAGAAGACGTTACGTGAAATTCAGTTGGAAGAAGAATTGGCCATGAAGAAAAAGAACGCGACTAAGGCTGTCAAGACTGATACGCCCACTGTCGCCTCTATCGTTGCTTCTTCTAAACCTCTTGTCGCTTCTACAGTAGTCCCTTCTACTGGCAATGAAGGCTGGACTACTGTCTCCCACGTTCGTGCTCCTAAACCAGCGCCAACCCCCGCTCCAGCCCCCGCTCCTCTCGTAAAGGAACCTATAAAATGGGAGCCTGTTAAACCAGCCGTTCGTCCACCTGTTGCCCGTGGTCCTAGTGAAGATTTCCGTCGTTGGTGCAGAAAGGCATTGAGAGGATTAAACTCTGGTGTGAATGAAGACGAAATATTAGAAATGCTACTTTCCTTCCCCGTAGACGGTAGTTCTGCAGAGATTATTGAAGATGTCATTTATGCCAACTCTCTTAGAATTGATGGTAAGAGATTTGCTCAAGAATTCATGCGTCGTAGAAAAGCGGATATTGCAGGAAGAACAGATATTGTTCTTGCTGGATTAGAAGAAGAGGATGATGATGATTTTAAAGTGGTGACAACCAAGAAGAACAAAAAGAAGACCATGGCCTAATTTTTTTTTTTTACTGCTGTTTGTTTAATCTCAGTTCTCTGGTGCAAAATAAAATTAGTTTCACCCTTTTCAGTCTCTTTTTTTCTTTCTTTTAACCTTCTTTCACACATAAAAACAACCTCCCTTTTTCTCTAATGAATTTCAATATTTTCAAAACAAAGCAAAAGACGCCACATGACCTTGTGAAGCACGTTAAAGATGCCATTTACAAGTTGGACGGACCCGACAAACGAAAGGTAAAACAGATATAAGAACACGAAAGAAGCGTGTATTGATATAATTTAAAAAGGCAGCCGAAGAAGTATCCAAGTATTTGGTATTAATGAAGAATATACTTTATGGAGAAGATGGTTATATCAAACAAAAAGGAGAAAGAAAGCTTTATATATTCATTACTCTCTCTTTTTCTTTTTTTCTTGATATATATAGACCATGATCCTAGTCCTGACCTTGTTGCTCAGTTAGCTCAAGAGGTTTATAGAACAGATTTACTACAGCTACTTGTATTGAATATTCAGAAATTTGAATTTGAGGTATATATACATATATATAATAGTCCTGAACTTATTCTATGTGTTTATAGGCAAAAAAGGATGTTGCACAGATATTCAATAACCTGTTGAGAAGACAAATTGGTTCTCGATGGCCAACAGTGGAACACATTTGTGCAAGAGAAGAAATTCTCTTTAATTTGCTAAGAGGGTACAGTCAAAAAAAAAAAGGTAATAATTTTGTTCTAATGGTCTATAAAGATATGAACAGCCTGAGGTTGCTCTTAATTGTGGTCTGATCCTGCGTGAATGTATTCGTCATGAAGCATTAGCCAAGATTATCCTTTATTCAAGCAAGTTTTATCAATTCTTTGAATATGTTGAAATGAGCACCTTCGATATTGCTTCAGACGCATTTGCCTCATTCAAAGAAATTTTGACACGACATAAGGCAATGGTTGCAGACTTTTTAGAAATGAATTATGACGATGTAAGTCATCTTCTTCTTTTGATTATAAACCAAGTTGAACAAAACAAGCTTTTAGTTCTTTGACCATTATAGAAAGTTATTACAGTCTGAAAACTATGTTACCAAGAGACAGTCTTTAAAGGTAAGAAGAAAATTATTGATAAAGTGCGTATAATAATGGTGCATATAAGCTATTGGGAGAAATATTGCTGGATAGAACCAACTTCACTGTCATGACTCGCTATATCAGTAATGCAGATAACTTGAAGTTGATGATGAATCTATTACGAGACCGTAGCAGGAACATACAATTTGAAGCGTTCCATGTGTTCAAAGTGTTTGTCGCAAATCCTCACAAGACTAAACCCATTGTGGATATCTTGGTAAAGAACCAAGAAAAGTTAATTCATTTCCTTGGAAACTTCCACAATGATAGACAAGACGATGAACAGTTTAACGATGAAAAGGCATTCCTTATCAAGCAAATCCAAGAATTACAACCAATTCAGGAATAAGAAACATGATTCAGAAATAAAAAAAAAGAAAAAGAAAAAGAAAAAGAAAAAGAAGCTATTGCCGTTATTTACTATTACTTTTGCTATTACACACACACATAAAAAAACATTATTATTCATGTGGCGTATATATTCATTTAGAGTTGAGTTTTAGCAAGGCCAACCAAGGCTCTTACTTTAGCAGGCACTTCAGGATGATAAACCAAGTTGACAAGAGATTCAACAAAGGTCCAGCCTTTGGCAGCACTGCCAATAGGATAATCCAAGATGGGAGGAATGGGCGTCTTGACGCCTGGAATGCGATCAGTCGTGATTGCTTTTGGAACACACAATCCACGAAGGCCTTCAGGACCAGCAAAGCGCCCATAACCAGAAATACCAACACCGCCAAATGGAAGACCCTGACAGAGATAATTGACAGCAAAATCATTTACATTAGCCATACCCACTTTCAGACGAAGACACATGCTTTCGGCTAATGTTTTATCAGCAGAAAAGACAGAAGAACCAAGTCCATAGGGACATTCATTAGCGATACGAACAGCATCATCAGGACCACGATGCTTCATAATAACCATAATAGGTGCAAATGTCTCATTGTTGGCAATAGCCATATCAGGTGTAACATCTACCAGAAGAGTAGGTTCAAAGTATTGGCCGTGCTTGTGTACAGGATGATTGTAACGCTTTCCGCCGCGCAAGAGTCGAGCGCCACGAGAGACAGCTTCTTGAACGAGTCCTTCAAGCTTTTCAAACTGATTACCCATTGTCATTGCACCACAGTCTACGCCTTCACCATCTGTCAAAACGGAGCCCTGCCTGAGTGAGCCGATGCGAGCGTTCATCTCATCAACCACCTTTTCATAAATCTCTTCAGCAACAATAATACGTTCGATACCAATACAGTTTTGACCGCAGTTTTGGAAAACACCGCGCATTAAAACAGGAATGGCTTGAACGAGATCAGCATCCTTTAGCAAAATAGCGCAATCTTTACCACCCAATTCGAGCACACAAGGGATAAGGTGGTCTGCGGCATTCTTTTGAACCAATTTACCAACACCAGGAGAACCGATGAAGGTCACATGCTTTACACCACATCGAACGATTTCTTCTCCCACATCAGCAAATCCACTAACAAATTGAACAAGGTCAGGGTTATGACCATGAGCAGCCAAGCAGGCCTTGATGATAGATTCGTAGTATCTCGAAGACCAGGCAACATATTCAGAGCATTTAACGATGATACCATTACCAGACATCAAAGCAGAAATGACAGGACCAATAGCGTTATGGAAAGGGTAGTTCCAGCTGACTAAAGCAGCTACAACACCCATAGGTTGGTAAACAATCTTGGCATGTTTATACATCATCATCAATCCAGGGCTTCTATAATCATCTGCCAAAACAGATTCGCCGTTATCAATAGTCCAGCGTAATTTGGCGCAAGTGGTAATAACTTCACCCAAGGATGCATCGATCACTAATAGATTTCTGATGAGTAAAATACTGCAAACTAATATTCTAATGGATGTTACTTGTCTTTCCGGTATCTCTGCATCCAACTTGACAGATCACCTCTTGATTTTCCAAAATAAAGTCTAATAATGAACGAAGGACTGCCCGACGTTCTTCAAATGATGTCTTAGACCACTCGAATTGAGCACTTGATGTACGTTCGTAAAGTTCCTTGACTTTTGCAGCTGTAGGTGAAGGAATGGTGTCTAAATGATAACCAGTAGAAGGGTCATAGCAGATCATATTTGAAGGGTCATTTATATCCTATTGTATTTGTGGTTTATACACCTACACATTCTGCATCAAGATCATCTTACTCTAATCGTGGCATTCTCAAGCACTTTTCCTTTCCATCTAGGATTCGCAGCTAATAAAACATTACACCTTAGTAATATAATTATACAAGCGTCATCATTACCTTCAGGTACAGGAACAGTAAACTTTTTTGGAGGCATAGTTGTTAGCCAATTGAGTACGTGATAGCTTACAAAAGCTCCCACAAAGACACAGGCCCAGTCTTGCCAGGATAACTCCAACATTGTTTGTTCTGGTTATGCTGTTTGACAATACAGAAAAAAGAAAAAAGAGCTGCCAACTTGACCGTGATTTAAAGTTACAACAAATTTGGCTGGCATTAAATTAAAAAAATACCGTCCAATTCAACCAAGCGGTTCGCTGATATTGTCCTGTAGTTAAAGTATCGACATCATACAGACTGCTAATCGAAACAAGCTGTAAATTCTGAGCAAACTAATGTATGATTCTTACTTTCTAATTCCGTATCAAAGCAGATCTTCCGAGTACCACTAGATGCCTATTCTATTGTATTCAGTCGTTTTATACTTTAAGCTGCCAAAACATTGGCATATCTTACATCTTTGTAGACGCCTTAAAGGTAAAGTTTTCTATAGGGTGTATCTTAACTTCAATCCGTTGCGATAATCAAACTTGATTAAATTGACCGTCACTATAAGAGACTATTTTGTTAAGCAAGTTCTGATCTTGATTATATCACGCCAAGTGATGCTATTTATTTCCAAAGTTGATTTCTGGGCAAATATGAGAAAGAGTATGCAGCAAGTGTACTCCTTGATTGATAACTTGTGTGCAGTTCTTTTTCTCTAATATTAGCATTCACACAGGCACATTTAACTGGGTGCCGTTTATACTTTCTAATAAATCAGTATCAATCGTCAGAAAGATGTATACGCAAGATATATATCATACCTTTGTTCAAGGGTAAATCATTCTCTGAAAGTGTTTACAGTACAAGTATTTCAGATATTTATAAGCTCTCCTTTGTTTCATTCCTTGAACATGATGAGCGTCTTACAATACGTATGTTCATTCTACATGTTATTTGATTTTGTCTGTGTGTCTGTGTGTGTGTGAATAAATAATAATTTACTAAATTCATCTACAAAGAAGCCTTACATCAACACATCATTGATAAAATATTTCATTATCGATGATAGAGATGGTAGTATTTTGCATTAAGAACTAGTTTAATATAACATATAAAAAATACGAGATAAAAATACGTCTTTTTTCTTTATTTCTTCACTTTACTTTACTTAAACAATATGGCTTCCTCCGTAGATACTCCCATTATTGAAAAGAAAAAGCCCAAGTATATCCTAATCACTCATGGTGATTCTTATTTGGGTCATACCTTAGCCATCTATCTTACAGAACAAATTTACAAGCATGACACAAAGAAGCATTGGTTCGTAAGAGTCATTTGTAAGGAAAAGACTCAGTACAAGGAAGAGTACGAAAAAAGAAATATTGACGTGAAGGTCTGTTGGTATAGAACTCTTGCAGAGCAAACGGTTTTAAAGCAGTTTTATTTAATAGGAAGTTGATTACGAAAGTCAACCTATGATTCGGGAAGCCATGAAGGGACACGTTAAAACCATGATTTTTAATCCTTTTACACATGATGATCGTCTTATTATGCAAGGCTTGAATGTGTTGGAAGCTGCTCGTGAAGAAATGATATCTTTCATGATCACGATCTCTTCGTAAGCACCAATATGTAAATAGATACTGCCTCTAACTGCATTTATTCAAAACAGCTTTGGCGTCACGACTGCAAGACCAGATACTGGCTCACCCATGTGCCAATTCTTGGCAATTGAACAGAAGCTTAAAGAATTTAACACGTTTGGCAAATGGATCATCTTCCGTATCCCTTTCATCCAGCAATACCTACACTTTTGGTCCAAAATGGTTGAAGACAGACGCATTCTGGGTATGCCTATATCTCAAACCGACAGTTTGGAGACTGTCCATATCAAGGACATTTGCGCAAGCGTAGCTCAAGCTGCCTTATCCAAAAAGGCCATGGTATGGGGAACCAAGTACCCACAAAAACGAGTTTACGAATTAAGAAGCGCACCTTCTCTTACCCTTTATAACATGGCCAAGTCATTATCTGAGTCGCTCAAAGAAGATGGACAGGCACCCGAAATTCATTCTGCAGTCGTCACTGAGGAGCAGATGGAACATTACCTAAAGATGCTCGCTTCTGGCTCTAGTGTTGCTAAAATGCATCGTATTCTCGGCCCAATGTCCCTTGGAGTCTGCATTGACAGCTACAAGCCTGGTTTACTCTACAATGTCTATCATGGAGTCGGAAGAATTCTATTTTCAGCCGCTTTGAAGGAAGAAGATGACCCTCGATGGTATCCTTGCCCTGCTAATGCCTTGACGCCCTTCTGTATTCAATTAATCATGGATCATTTCAAAACGGCTCGCAATCCCGAATGGTCACCTGTCGTGGACAACCCAACCGACATTCGAGACCTTACTGGAAATGATCCTATACCTGTTTCAAGATTCTTTATGAATAACCGCCGCCAATTCAGAGGTAATCACTAAATGCAACTGACGTAGCAGAATCCCGAAGAAGAAGAACCACATATTTGTTCTCTTTTTATTTTTTGCTTTAATAAAAAAAATCATGTCCAAACAAAAGAACTTGAAGTATCAGATTGTGAGTTATCTAAAGGATGTGGTGATGCTGTATTATGAGTTACAGATGAAATAGATGGTTCACTATTGAATGAAATTATAGAGAACTTATTGCTACCATTACTGGCACTACTGCCGTTTGTGTTACTGTTGTTTTTCCAAAAGTCCTTTCGGAAAATAGCTAATGAGCTGCTACTTTGACTTGTTACTGTCCCATGATATCTTTTCTTAATGCATACATTTTCATCATTATCTGTGTTGACCTCATCAAAGGAAAAATGGCGTGGAGATCGATGCAAGGTGGCAAATGATTCAACTGGTTTAAAAGCAGTGCTCTGATCAACACTTTTTCTTCCAAACAGCCAAAACCCAGCTGATGATTTCCTTTCAAAATAATCTTCTTCATCTTCTAGACTTAACGGACGACTGGGACTTGTGCTACTACTAGTCAAGCTGCCTGAACTGCTTCGGGTTGTCGTTAAGCTGACGGAAGAAGTAAGGCATATTCCTCCATTAGCCTTTGTAGGTTCACGAAGGACACAGAGCTCGTCCACCGTCTTTTCATTTACCCAAGGTCGTGTCAACTAGATACCGTGAGTCATAGCGCATTTGGATCTATATATATATATGACTTACCAGATACTGCGTAACAAGACATTGCTGCATGTCCATATTTATCTTTGCAAGCTCATCATCATAAACTCCCTTTCTGGTAGAAGCAGTTGTTCGTATGGAGAATTTTGGTCTGTTGTAAGAAATCACCTCCTTGGTATACATCGCAGGTAATGCAGGGGAATAGTCTGGGTTCTTTTGCATGTCAGTAAATAAGCTTAAAAGATCTGTTAGTCTTGCGTCTTGCTGGTTGTTTAATGCGTTGAGATAAGTCATGTCATGGATAAATGTACCCAAGAAGGGAATCATGGGTTCATGTAACTTGATATCCTCAAGCATGACCCGTCGGTATTTTTCATAGTTGGAGGTCTCAGACATGAGCTCAACTAGCTCTTCCAGTAAACTGATTGCCTTTTTGGGCACAAATGCCCAAGAGCGTTTCAAACGCTGCATCGGTGGTGTTCCTAGGGCAGATATCACTGCCTTCAGGGTTTGATAGTTTTTAAGTTCATAGCATTTGCCAGCTACCTTTATCCAATAATTTAAATGCTGGGATCTATCCGACGCTTCCAATTTGATCAATATGCTATATTCGATGAGCCTTGTTAGATAGTTGAAGAAATCGGTAGATGCAACAATACATGGATCTGGTGACTTGGGTGTATGGTTCAATAGAGCTGTTGTCGTGACATTACGAAAGATGGCGGATTCGATTAGGGTCAGTTGGTAAGCAGTCATCATGGGATGAAATTGAAGAATGGAAAGAATATTGATTGACTGGAGTGTTCGTAACTTTTCAAAGGAGGGACTAAATTCTTGTTGATGCTGTAAGGACTGGTTAATAAAATCAAAAGGTGGCTGGGGTATTAGAGGCACATCATCGGATGATAGATCTGTGAACGTCTTTGCACGAACACGAGTATGAATCCTGGTAGTTGCAAGGAGAAATATTTCTTGATTGTTGGTATACGATGAGAAAGGCTTCGATGAATTGACAACTATACTAGGAGAGGATGAACGCCGTGGCGTCATCAATGGTTTTATATTTTTATTTTTTATTGTTCCTGGTGCTGAGGCCTTTCTTAGTCCTGGAAAAAAAGAATGTTTGTGTAAGTGTGTAGTGATTTATTATCTTTTTTACCTTTTTTCAACTTGCTGTCTTGCGTTGACTTGATGTTGACATGCTTTCTAGGAGGCAAAGGCGGAGGAAGGAAAGTAGATGTTGATAAAGAGAGTGGCTTTGGAGGTAAAGGTGGAGGCACCTTCTTTTTTTGTAGGGCGATCTCTTTTGCATAATTTAAGCAGGCGTCTGCTAATGTGAAGATAGGAGATAGATTATTTTCAGTAACACCTAATTATCATACAGAGTTTTATTCCCCTTTTTCTTTGTCTTTGTCTTTTAATAGTGCAAGACTTACATTGATCGATGAATTCGAGTTTCTTTAATTCTTCTATTGCAGAGAATAAAGCTTGAATATACAACCCATAAGAACTCTGTGGTCAAGTTAGTCTCCCAATTCTGTTTGTTTCTCCCTTTCATACTGCCTTGGTCTTTCTTCCCCCTTTTTTATAACCACGTTTTTTTACCTTAAAATGACCAGAATCAAAATGAGTTAAGGCTTCTCGCATCAATGATTGTATTGTTATTTCTGTTGATAAAGATACAGCTAGTGACAACATCTCCAGTATGCTTTCTGTACAGTATATAATAGCATAAGCTATGTAAATAAATTTATATGTAATGTATATTCAGGGCTCAGCCTTGAAGATTATTTTGAATTAAGAAAAAAAAAAAAAGTAAAAATGAAGGTGTAAACCAAAGATGAAAAAAGCAAAAAAAAAAAAAAATAATAATAATAATCAATGAGAGAGTAAAGCAAAGAGATAAAAGAGACAATAGGGCAACGTCACCATTTGTTTATGCAAATACATGCAAATGTTTCTGTATACAAATAGATAATAAAAAAAGGGGGGAGGAAGAAGAAGGAGTGAAATGAAAAAAAAGGCAAGGAATACACAAGTTGGTTAAAATGGTGCTCCTTACAAAGCTTAATTCCACCAAAATGCACGATTCAATATGATATGCTTTCTTCTTTACTTTTCTTCTTCTTTTACTTTTTTTTCTTTTATGAATCAAACTGATCCTAACGATGTTATGCACCACGAACTTGAATGTGTACTACCAAGATCGTCATTTAGTTTACCCCCCATAAGATCATCAACACCTAGCAATACGTCTATAGCTACCTTACCTGTATATACTAATGATGGAAGTGTAGCTAGCTTTTGTGGTAGCCCCAGCACAATAAGTATAGATAGCATTCATAACAGCATCAGTAGCATTAGTAGTGATGATGACGATGACAACGAAATTAGTATTGCCATTTCTGGTAGAAAAGCCATTGTACCACCTACTCTCAAAGTTATACAAAATAAGAATAAAGAACAAGGTAGCCTGTATGAGGACATATGGATGGATTCACCTATATTCAGAGAGTACTTGCACACATTAGAGACCTGGCTATCGTACTATTTGGCATGGTTAGAAAAAGTAGAACAGTGTAGACAGTTAGAAATAGGTACTAAACAATATTCTGTCTTCAACATTCACAAGCAAGTAACATGACCAATAGCTTACAACAAATCACTCACTTTGTTATATGAGCAAACAAAGCTATTATTAAATGAGCCATTCTATACTCTAGAAGAATGCACTCAGTTAGGTTGGATTGATAAAGAAGATGATGATGACGATGCATGGGAAAATGAAGATGTGCGACTTATTCTTCGTAAGATACAACAATTCTTTCTTTCTATGTATTAAATGCTTATACAATCTTCCCTTTTAGCTTTACTTCGAGAGCATGGATCAAGGATCAAAGAAACTGTAGCAGTAAGTGATTGTAAAGTGATAGTAGCGATTTTTTAACTGTTTCTTTAAAAAGTATTATAAAGACATTATACCAAACTCAAGAACAAAATACATACAGCTTTCTAATGCTTATTGCGCAACTCAGAAATTAAAAGCAGCACATAATAGTCATAAGCCATTAGATGTAATTAAGCATCATAATCTTTTGATATAACTGACGGTATACCTTTTCCAGGAAATCACAGCGACCTTGTATGCAGCAAAGAGATCATTGTGTAAAGCTCAGTTAGAGTATGTTCAATCATTATATTCGCTGATTCGATCTACAAGAGAACTATTAAATGAAAAGGTAAGTTGGTAGAAAGGAAAACATAGGCCAGGTTACTGAAACTCTCTTTCAAGTTGACTTCTTTGCTCGAAGGCTTAGTTTCAGATAAGCACAGAAACATAAAAGCCTTACAGATACTAGCGCTATCGACAACAGAATTCATATATTATGTAAATTCTACAAGTGCCTCATTTGAAAAAAAGGTGTGGTAAAACTGCATACTCTATCTCACAAAGATCTCATTCAAGCTCCCTAGTGCAATAGTGAGGGTTTATCGCTCTATATTCAGGAAAAACTTGCTTCCTATTATCGTTCACTTAAATCGATGCAAGAAGTTCCATCGCGACCTTCTTCTCCTGTTCCTTTCCCTTTTTTGAATAAGCCAAAGACTGTAGTAAGTAAACTATATATATGTAGTGAAATGATAGACTAAGCCCCTGAGCAGCAGAGTTATAATAGCATTGAATTACTGTTTGCTCAACAAACGCAAATTTTCCAGCACATGTCCACAAGAGGTTATCTGCTTATCAAGAAAAGAAGCAAGGACGCGAATGGATCCGTTAGCAATACGGGAAAATGGGAAAGGTAAAGCTAGAATGCCATTTTTTTATGCTTAATAACACCTCTTTCTTCTAAAAAGGCATTATTTTTATATATCAAGTCATGATGGGCATTTAAAGCAATACAAGAATCAAAGCGTATGATCATATTTGTCTACTATTTACAATACACTAACCACTATTTCACCTAGGTATCCATTACGATTATCAACCTAAAACACGCGGTTGTGCAGTCTCTAGAGTCAGAAAAGCGTGATTATATCATACAGATTTCCGGTGCAACAGATAGTTTTTGGTATGTTTACAACTATTTTCGTTCATACTATGATTATTAATATGTGCATGATAGCATCCAGCTTCAAACAGAGACAGCCAAAGATTTCTCTTGCTGGCTGCAGGCATTAAGCTCATGGAACAATAGTAAAGTAATAAGGAGGAGCTCAGTAAGTTTCTCACACTCTTATGAAGAGATCTACTTGCTTAATAACTTAAGGATTTGCGCATTAAACCACTGGGGTCAGGAGGAAATAGGTTTTTGTCAAAGAAGTCTATTTTGTCCGTAGAGAGCGTGCACACTACAGAGAATATGGTAAAATGCGGACTGTAATGTACTAATGCTTTTTTATTGATGTGACATATTCTTAGAGTATTGCATCATATAAAAGCACAAGCAGTGCAGAGATGGCAAGTTGCGGAACAGCTTTAGGTCATCCTATTCCTATTAGTGAGTGCTCTGTAAACTGCTCTGGCATGATCGCGAGTGATGGGCCCACACAGTTTACAGGCCTTTTCAAGATTTATAGTAAGAAGAGAGAAAAGGAGGAAAGAAGGAGCTAATATATTAATCAACGAAATGCTGTATAGAGTCTTGTATTAAGAAGCTAAACTGTACCTCTCAACATTCAGGCGAACTTTGCATCCTGTATGTCTCTTTATTAGAAGGTGGCATTTTACACTTGCAGACGGAAAAGAATAGCAGCGAATTCTTTCATAGGCCTATTCATTTGTATTCCCTCACATCTCAAGATATTTATGCATTCTCTGATTCTGTTGATCATATGCAATACTGTATCGCTATTCGGCCATTACCAACAGAAACGTATCACCTCATTACATGCAGCAGAGCTCAACGAGATTTATGGTTAAATCGTCTAAAGCATAGTTGTTTACAGGCGATGGCTCTGCCAAGAAAGGTTCAAAGTCTGACAATACGAGTAGGCGAGGGGCGAAAGATTCAGCTGAAGGACTCTGTTTTGTACTGTGAAATCGCAATCGATCAGGAAATCAGAGCGCTCACTGGCGGTTTAAAGAAATCCGCCACTCTGTCTTGGCGGGAAGACTTTGTATTCTCGTAAGCTCTGCGTCTAAAGTTGGAATGTGTATTAATCGTTGTACACACATATCTTTCTTAGTGATATTGCCAAGATAAATCATGGCATCACAGTTACTATTTATTCCAAAAATAGCAAGAATGATCGAGATGTCATCTATGGCACTGTCTTTATACCCGCGGATCAGTTAACTACTCTAAATCATGTGCTTCAGGAAGACTGGTATGAAATTCGTAAAGAAGGAAGTAAGCACCGTGCATTTGCTTCCCTTACCGGACTGGGTTCAGGCAATAATGCACTAGGCGAAGTGCGAGTGGGAATTTTGCTAGAAGAGCACACTGTCTTTTCACTCGAAGCCTATCAACCACTGATAAATGTCCTAAAAGAATTTCACCATGACTTGATTTATGATATGGCCAGAAAGACATCCGATGTTCAGGCATTGGCACGCAATCTTCTCAGAATATATGAAGGCATGGGATTAACCATTGCATGGATAAAGTCGTTGATTGACTATGAGGTCAGCTCTCTCTCGCTAGGTATACACATATATATATATATACAAAAGACTTGAATCCGCCCTCACTTATAGAACCAGTGTGTAATACTTGTTATAATAGATGATGCCAACATTTTATTCAGAGGAAATTCATTTTTTACAAAAGTCATTGATAACTTTATGAAAATGAATGGTAGAGAATTTCTGGAAGAGGCATTGCAGTTTACAATTGAAAGAATATGTAAATCTGGTACCTATATCGAAGTTGAGTCCTCACGTATACCAGATGCTACAGTAGAAACTACTTATACCAATTGTACAAAACTGTTTGATCATGTTCGTTGCATATGGAGTGGGATTCAAAGAGCAAAATCAAAATGTCCTAGGTAGAGCATTGTGGTTATTCTATAGGTTAAATATTAAACAACCCTTTCTTTCTTTGCCTTAGTGAATTCCGTAAAGTATTTGGACATTTACAATCGGCTATTATTAGCAGGTTTAAATTAGAGGATAATGTTTTGGAAAGACATCATCAAGTGGCCAGATATACATGCGTCAGGTAATTGCATGGTATATATATACTATTACTATTTATTAACAAATGAGCAAAAATAGCGGCTTTATCTTTTTACGATGGATATGTCCAGCTATTATCTCTCCCAAACAGTTTGGACTAGTACAAGATCATCCAGACACAAACACCTGTCGTACTTTGACCTTGATAGCAAAATGCTTAATGACGCTTGCAAGCCATAGCTCCACTGAGCAAAATGCAAAGGAACTATGGATAATGCAGTTGAACGACTTTGCTCAGGTAAAAAGATAGCTTGAATGACGCAACGTTTCCAGGTCGAGCTTATATTATGAATAGGCAAATACACAAAATTTTATGGACTTTATTAACCATGTATCAGTAAGTGTTTGATTTTTTAGTACATCATGTCACTGAGACAAATTACACACACAGAGCGCAGAAGAAGATCAGAACGATCAAAGCAAGACAAGACCTGATGAGCCTAACCCGACCTATTTTCTGGACTTACCATACGAGCTAGCTCAGCTTTCACGATGGTGTACAAAGGAATGCTCGGCAAGCAACATTATCACCAAATCATGCGGCTAGATGACAAGAACCTTTAGCTAATAAAGACAAAATACTTTTTATATTTATTTATTTAATAAGCATGTGAATGATAACGCTGCTCGTCTACGTGAGCAATTGGAGGCATTGGTCCAGAGACGGCAATACCATAACTTTGCTGACTTGATCTCGAGCCTGATCTTGACAGCGTACTTGATGCTTTACTAGCAGCACGTCGAATAGTACCTAAAACACCACGTGAACGATTTGATCCAGATGAATCGCTGCGCTTGGGAAGTTTGGCTACTGCTCCAGCAACAACAGCCATAAACGATTGCGTACGCCATCTTGTGTTGACATGTTCATCTGGTTCCACTTCACTTTGCTGCTCCTTGTCCTGGCGGCGTCGGTAGATAAACATGCCTGCTAATCCTGCTGCAGCAACACAGCCGGCAACAGCGCCCACGGAGATACCAATAATCTTGCTTTGTGGTTCTGCATCTACACTAGGTCCGTTGTTGGCAGCTTGCGTGGATACCTGGGTGTCTGGAGTGATGCTTCCTGTGCCGCCACTGGCACTGCTACCACCAGAAGGCGTGGGATTTATAATCGTCGTACCCGTCGATTGATCTTCTGTGGGCGAAGGCTCCTGGTTATCAGAAGAAGAATCATCGGCAGAAGAGTTATCAGAAGATGAGCTGTCGGCAATGCCTTGAGCAGAAATGTCATCGGAGGATGAATTGTCGGAGGGTGCCTGTCGATCAGCAGCAGGTGTAGGTTGAATGGCTGCAGGTTGAACGGTAGGCTCAAAGCCCTCGAGGGTGATTGTTACTGAACCAGGTGTGTCACCATTCGTGACACCTGGAGTAGGTGCTACTGCTGTTGGTACAGTCGAGGTTGCACTAACTTTATGAGAATTTATTATAGTGCTGTGATGGTCACTTTTAGCGCGATGGATCTTTTTAGTATGGTGTGGTTTAGTAACAGTCGAATTATGTTTCTTGGTAGTGTTATTTTTTCCTCTATGCTTCTTGTCGTGTTCTTTGTCTTTACGATGCTTTTTATTAGCATGATGAGACTTGATTGTCTTGTGGTGGTGAACACTGGTACGATGACTAGAGTGATGATGACGATGATGCTTCACATCGGTTGAGTGATGCTTCTTTGTCTTGTGATGTTTGACATGCTTATTAGTCTTTTTAGTGGTATGATGAGCTTTGTGACAAACGTAAGACGTGTGAATACGGTGATGTCTATTGATCGTTTTCAATTGATGTCTATGTTGCTTCTTCGCCAAAGAACAATTGACAATTGTTTTCGTAAAGGGACGCTTGTGATGTCGATGACGATGATGATCATCTGTAGTATGTGTTAACTTTTCGACGGTGGAAGCATTTACTATAACAGATCAAACTATTTTAAATTCGCTTTGTATATTTATTGGATCATTTTTATTTGTGTACCTATGACAATGAATAAAATAGTAATGGCCAAACAAAGTAGTTGCCACCTTGACCTTTTCATTAACAGAGAAAAAGGAGGAAAAAGAGAGAGGAAAGAGAAAAAGAAAGAAAGAGAGAGAAAGGAAAGGAAAGTGAAAAGAAAAAGAAGGGGAAGAGAAGTAGAAGAAAGAAGAGGAAAGAGTGCATTAATTGGAGGGAGCACTGGCGTTTATTAACCATGTATTGACTGATATAATAAGGGTAATTTGCACGTTGAAGTTAAGTTGTACAAAAGATTGATAAAGTGCCAATCTAACTTCCGATCATATTTGGCCAACTAAACCTGAACGAGGGTAAAGTTGAAATATAGCAACCGTACTTTTTTTTACTCTATGACAGTTAGCTTTTTATTGGTAATGGTTAGTCCATCAAATCATGATCAATTCACGTTTTAAAGAATCAAGCTTTAGTACTCATGCAAGCTTATATTATTCGGAACAAAATTTTAACAGTCAATTTTCATCGTCCCGTTCGGTACTAGTTTAGAATTCTGTATTCTCCTTGATCTTTTTCTGTTTCCTTAAATAAATTTGGGTGTACAAGTCTACGGGAGGCGATCTCTATCCTCCCTCAAGAGTCTCATCCCATTACCCGCTCAGAATAATGCTTACAAAATACAAATCAATCAACCATGTACTTTTTCTTATATTCTTTGATGTTCTATTACTTGATAACCAATATAGGGGGAATGTCAATTTTCACAGTCGAGTTGTCATGACAATAGATTTGCTTTTAATTGTCAGACAAAACGCGAGATTTCTGTCGTGACGTTTTTTTTACAATTTTCTCCTTTTTTATCTCAACATTTCTCCAATTCGTCCCAAACAACAATGCTCACAAAGGAAAATGTCCTCAATTCATTAAAAACTCGTGTTCCTGAAATATTTATGGAAGCTCAAAAACCGAATGCCGTGCTACGAAAGTACTCCATCAACTTGACAGAACTTCAGTTTCCGTGCTGTTTAAAGTCACCTGCAAAAAAAGGGGAACCTCAGGATATTGATTATGAAGGAGAAGCGATATTTACAAAAGAAGTTTTACGAAATATAAACAAAGTACTGTCTATTAAAAAGAAGGAACCTCATGCAGACAGAATTGTGCGATTCATTGCAAGCTTTTTACAATATATGCAAGAATTTGGTAACTACTTAGTCCTCATGCGTTCATTAAATACTCATTTTATTGTATAGACAACAATTTGAGAGCTGATGAACCTGAACCACAAACATCTGTTACAGAGAAAGAAGAATCAGAGTCTACTCGAGACGAATCAGACGAATCAGATCAAAGCGACATTGACAGATCAAAAGAACCAACCATTGTGATTGAATCGCTAAGCAATAGCGAGGGGGAAGAAGATCAAGAGGAAGGATATGAGACTGTGGGTTCTCGATTTGTAGAAATCTTGTTGAGACATTTGCTACGAGGATTTACGGCCAAGCGTTCTTCTGTTCGTCTTCGATGTTGTCAGATTGTTGCACTAAGCATCAGCTCAATGGGAGAAATAGAGTAAGAAGATATATCACTATCAATAGAAATACTAACAGCTATACAGTGAGGATCTTTATCAAGACCTGAAGGCAGCATTGTTTGAGAGGATCAAAGATAGGGAAGCTCAAGTAAGAATACAAGCAGTTACTGCTTTATGTAGACTTCAAGGTGCAGACATTGACATTGATCCAGCCGATGGAAAGACTATTCTTCAAAAACTCATGTGGATATTACAACATGACTCAAGCGCGTAAAATACGATAAATACATGTAATAAACCAGTCATCTAACGTCCAATTAGAGAATTACGTCGAGTGATCCTGTTCAACATAGATCCTAATCAAGAAACACTACCTTTTATTGTCGAACGAGCTAGAGATTTGGACCCAATCAACAGAAGAGTCGTTTATCTGAAGCCCTTATCAGAAATAAGAGATTTTAGATTACTGACTTCCGAGCAAAGAAATAATGTGTTGAAATGGGGTCTAAATGATAGAGATCCACTTGTTCGAAAAGCTGTGGCCAAGATGCTATCAACAAAATGGATCCAACAAGCGAATAACAACTTAATTGAATTTTTAGAACGACTTGAAATAATGAATCCTGGTATAGCTGATATTGCAGAGAGCGTATTGAACGCATTTTTTACGGAAAGAATGGATATCATTAATGAAATTACATTTGATGGTAATAAGGAGTGACTGTGCCATCATCTTTTCACTCACCGTACTGTCTTAGCCGAGTTTTGGAAGCATCTTACACCAGAAAGCGCCTTTTTAGCAAAAGTGTTCATAAAATTTCTACAAGCCAACAATATGGATGAGCGACTGGACGAAGTATTACCGGAGGTGATAACTCATGCAGCCAATTTGAGCTATTATACAGACATGTATCACGCTACCAGCTTAGAAGACAAGCCAGAATACGAGTTTATTATATCACAACTTTTAGAAACTTGTATGAGTCTTGATTATGCGGATGAAGTAGGAAGAAGAAAAGTTTTTGAATTACTCAGAAGTATCATGGTATCCAACGAAGTGATTGACGATCATTTGACGAGAATCGTTCGACTCTTTAGGGTTGTCTCTTCGGATGAACGAGATTTCACACGAACTATGATTGAAATTATTTCTGATATACAAGAACAACTTAACCCGTTTGATGTATTAGACGAGTCGCCTTTAAAGAAATCGCGTTTGGATAGTGAACCTTCTTCACAGAGAAGCACGCCACTAGCAGAATCAAATGATACCCATATTAGGCTCAAATGCCTTGCTATATGTAAAAATATGTTGGAGAATAGCCAAGAAGTATGTGTGATTATGGTTTGTCTGATATAAAATCTAATGGGAAATATTTTATAGTCATTTACTAAAAATTCAAACTTGTATGGTCTCCTGAACGACCTAATTGTTCCCGCAGTTCAAAATCCAGATACACAGCTGAGAGAGGTTGGCCTGCACTGCTTGGGATTATGCTGCACATTAGATCGAGAACTTGCTCAGCACAATACGGCACTATTTATTCACTGTATCAAATGCGGACATGATGAATTAAAGATAAAAGCACTCATGGTAAGAAGGAAAGAAAGAAAAAGGACCATATTATTTATTAATTATATTACATTAAAGATCCTTTTCGATTTATTGATGACATATGGATTTCAAGCAGTGACAGAACACCTGAATAATGTAAGTATATATAGTCAGTATAACTTGTAGATTCTTATCCATGCATTTAGGCTGATGAAATTAAAGAAGTTCTCGAATATTGTTTGGACGACAATAATGATGAAGTACAAGCTCTTGCAGCTGAAGGCATAGCAAAGCTTATGCTTACAAAGCGACTGAATGATGAAAATGTAAGTTACAAAAAAAAAAAAAAATTATATAATAATCTAACTTGTCTTTAGCTCCTTCGTCTTTTGGTTCTTTTATATTTCCTTCCAACTATAGATCAACCCAATATAAAAGTCCAACAATGTCTGTCATACTTTTTCCCAGCCTATAGTTTTTCATCCCCTGAAAATCAAAAAACGATGGCTAATATCACCATATCTGCATTAACAGAAGTCTGCAACATGCATGAAGACCTTAAACCATACGAAACAATGATTAACCCAATTCAAATATCTGACATGCTTGCTGACTGGGTAGATCCACGTAAACTTGCAAAGTAAGCCAAAAAAAAAAAAAAGCGACAGGGTTCCCTAATGATTACATATAGACTGCATATTGAAAACTTGTACGACAATGAAACAGATATGAGCACACCTGGTGAATTGGCAGTTGATGCTTTAGAGATAGCATTCAAAGCAACAGGACACAAGCGAAAAACACTGTTGCATTTTGTGTTAAAACTTTATCTTGACAAAGCGAAAAAGGAAGAACTTCAGAAAATCCGAAATATCATTGAAAAGATTAATACGGTAATTGAAAATCATGTATACGATCCAACATAAAACTAACTTGAGATATAGGAGCAACCTATAAAGGAAGCAATGACCCGTAACGCATATGTTAAGCTGTTAAAGAAAGTGAATGAACTAATAGAAGAAGATAATGAGATCAATGGGAACTAATAATAGTATATATCTGCCCTCGCTCTACTACCCTTACGACTTATAAATCTTTGTCTTTGTATTTGTATTATATGACTTTTACATTTTGAATGGTGTGAAAGAACTCTAAACCAACTTGATAATAATAATAATAATAAAAGGAGGAATACAGGTTTAGAATAATCCATTACATGCCTTATATATGTTCACTCATGTTTGAAATGTCATCACACAGGACCACCACTAATGCACAAGTAAAAGATATTAGCTACTACAGACAAATGTAAAAAAGACAAAAAAAAGAAAGGATAGCAGTTATCGAACAAATTACTAGAACTAATTAAGGCTAATCTCCTGCCTGAAATGGGAGCAAAGCACATTTTGTTTGCTTTCAAGTTTTTTAGAAATAAAACGAAATTTCAGTAGTGTAAATGTGTTTGCGGTATTCAAATCAATAAATAACAATATAGTGCACTAGGTTGATAGTGCTTGCGTCATTTAGATCAACGTTACAAAATGATAATATACCATAAACTGTTTGAGATCGTGACCCTTTCTGATCATGATACAACCAACTACCCTTAAGGGAAGCCTGTTTAGTACAAAAAAAAAAAAAAAAGAATGCCAGATCGGGAAATGCAGGTCTTATTGTATCCAATGTTTGGGTAACTATGCATATTGTACTCCCTAATGGCGTTATTACAAGCCTTTTAGTATGGCTGAGAATAGTATTTTAGTTATTACTGTGTATGCAAGTAACTGTCACATCAAGTAGAATCTTTGGGAATTGTTTGAACAAAAGGGGACGATGTATGTGTATATAATAAAACCGGTTTTTGTTGTTGTTGTTGTTAGTTATGAATACCTGGCAGTGCTTTCGGATAATTCATGCATAGCTGTGAAAAGAGAGAAAGATTAAATTGATAGTCCAAAAGATTTAAAGTTGACTATCTTGCATGAATATAAGAATCAGTTAAAAGTACAATAGACTCTTAAAGAGACATTGTTTCTGATAGAATACACAACTGTGTGTAATGTTTTTATTCTCAATAAAATAATTTGGGATAAAATCGAGTAGCATAAAAAAAAGAGGTGCAAGTAGTGGGAACATTTTTTTAATGTAACCACTTCATGTTACACTGTTACTCTCACTCTCTCTATTTCTCTTTTTCTGTGTAGCGAACATGAGGTTGTAGTTTACCCAATCTTGAGAAAAAAAGAATCATCCATTACACTTACCTTATAGACTTGATGGATGGCGTCTGAATCACAAGGCGAGTTTTACTTGAATATGGAAATCATCATAGGGCGTTACACTATGGTAAAAATGACGCCAGTGTCATATTTTTGCCAAGTTTCATTTTTTTTTAGTAAAGTTAATGATAAGAAGCTAAACAAGTGAAAGGAGGCATAAAGATGAAAAAAAAAAAAAAAAGAATAGCAAAGAACAACCACTTGTGATTACTAAATAAAGACTATTGTCAGTGGGAATCCCTTTTTTTCTTGCCTATAGCATCCCAGGTAACAATGAACCGATGACCTATTGTTTACAGTTGTACCAAGTATACGTATATGAATCATCTGGGCTGTAATAGAAGCCTACTTTTCTAGTTTGATAAAGGTAATCTCAAAAAGAGGGCATGTTTTTGTCGCTTATGCAGGATCCTGTTATATTGACAGTCATGTAATGAAACTACGAAGTATTCTTGCTCTTTTGTTCTTTTCTTGGTCAGTGCGTAGCACCTCTATCACAAATACTTTTGTGTAATTTAATGGGATAAAGTTCCTAAAAAAGAAATAGGAGAGTCAGGGGCGGGTTTTATTGTGAAACAGTCGAAATCATTTCGATGAATATAAAAGGTCTCTAGCTCAATTTGAATAAACCTACAGCTTCTTATTTCTTTTCTCTCTCCTGTTAGCTTTTCTCTTTCTTTTTTTTCTCTTTTTCTCAGATGGCTTGGAATCACCCTTCACATATTGCTACATCAACTATTCGTCAGTTATTAAATAACAAGCAAAAGGCCAAGGACAGGTTTAGCTATAGAACCTGCCCTATCTGTCAGCAAAAGCTGTTGGTCAGAATCAATGGATCGTTCGTTTATAAATGGATTAGTCAACACTTTTCTACTTATCACCACGAATGGATGCATGTCGTTGTGAATTTACATGAAAAATGAACTAGTATATTTACTGTAAATACCCGTCTTTCTTTTTTCCCCCAAACACATACACACACACACACACACACACACAAGCACACATACGCATACGCACAGTACATACGCATTTGTTTCAAGGAAAAAAAAAAAGTCTCGCAACTTGATCTTGTCATATTGCCTTTAAAACTACACCATATTTCTTTGTTACATGTAAACAATTATACAAACATTCATAACCACATAAAAATGCACATATAAATATAGTAAATAAAAACTTTCTTCTCATTGCTCATTCAATTTGTATTACTCTGATTGACGCCACTAGAGCCAGATGACACTGGCAGCTGCCCATCAATATCAGTCGATGCTAGTGAGATAGCATCATCGTTATCGTCATTTTCATCAAATAATAGCAATGTGGGTCTTCTTTCCGAGTGCCAGCCATCTATACTTAGCATCGCTTCCATGACCTGTATATCTATTCTATCTCTTGGATGTTCAAATCCATCCGCTAAATCCTTGCCAAATTTTGCAAGCAGTGTTATTTTTTCGGCATATTCCTGTAAGGCATTCAATTTCAAATAGAATGCTTCCTTAAGCATCGTCTTTTTGAAACCCGCGGTATCGTCTATTGACTGCATGGTAGCAAGTTCATTTTCAAATTCTTGTATTCTATCCAAATTTGAATTCGTCTTTTTTAAGTGGTTAATCCTGTCCTCGATCGCCCTTCTTCTTTCCTCCCTATCCAGTCTTTCTTGTTCTCTCTGTCGAATGAGCTTGATGATACGTCGATAAAGCCTATGCTCATCTAACATTGTTTATAAGCAAGAGCCTCTGTTTGTATATACTTACCAGCATAGCATTGTTCTAATTCTACTTGCTTATTAAATAAACTACAAAGTGCTTCACCGATATCCTGAAGAGTATAGTTTAAAATTAAACATCCCTTCTTATACATTTATTATTTACTTTAATGCAATATTCCTTATCCTGTTCATATTTTACGGATTCATCATTCACCCAGTCCATAAAGGCCTTGTTTGTCTCTAGCTGCTGATATGCCTTTGTTCTTAATGTTGCTAGCTCATTTCGTTCTTGAAACAACCAATAGTTGAGAGATCTCGTGTCTTGGTTCTGTAAAGGGTTATTACGAGCCACTTGTGACTGAACTTGAGTTGTTAATTTGCTAATGGAGTATTGCAAGTCTTTGAAATTCATTGCACACACACACAAAAAATATATTTAAAATGGTAAGCGGCTTTGCTTTTATTGCTACACTTGTGTTCTTTTAAAGTAACACAGCAGAGATAATTGTTTGTAGAACCATATCCTATTTTACTTGTTTTTCCGTTTCTTTGAGTTACCTTGCTTTAATGAAAAAGCAATCGGCAGCATTTTCTTTATAGTCGACTGTTTATGAAGAGAAAAAGGGAAGTTTGTGGTGTCATGGTTACGCAACCATTAGAGAGTGTCACCATAATTATGCAGCAAGTGCAAGTATGAAAACGTGTTTAAAGAAAAAGCATAGCCACGACAATTGCCTGAGGTATAAGAAGAAGACGGAAAAGAGTTAAAAGCAGTGATAACAGAAGAAGACTCAAAGCTTCTCAATGGCTTTTGATATAATAGAGTGATCAACAGAGTGCTATTCACTAGAGTTTACGATTGTCGGTTGATGATAGTCAAATGACAAGATTCGTCAGAAAATATAAGGGCAGGTTCAGCAAAGCTTGTTGACATTGAATATGCAACGTTATTCAATGGGTCAATTTGTACGTCTTTCATAGACATTTTCTTTTAGAGACCTTTTTTTCAACATTTAATGATTTTAACTCCCTCCTTTGTTTCCATTGGCTAAATAGCCTATTGCTCTTTTTCTTTTTTTTTTTTTTTTTTACTTTAATTCTACATATTACATAGACAGTTTTAGAATGAGTTAGTTTAGCTTTTATAAATGTGAAAATATAGAACTAAATAGACTCTTCTCTCTCTCTCTTTTTCTCTCTCTTACTTTCCCTTTTATAGACAATTTAGCAAACAACATTCAATATAGTCTTCAGCATTATGCGGCAATGACTCAAGCACAATTACTAAATGCTACTCCTTCTCCTCAACAACAACAACAACAACAACAATCATTGATACAAGGTATCAACTATCCTACACTATCTCTACTTCGAATGACAACACCACCACAACTACACCAGCCGACAATCGCTAGTCCTTCTTCTTCTTCTTCTTCTGGTAAAGAAGACTGTAACGCGCCCATTCGAGTGACTCGACCACCTAATGCATATCTGTTGTTTAATAAAAAAATGAGAAGAATCCTCAAAGATCAAGATCCAACAATGAACGTGGGCGAAATCAGTAAACAGATTGCAGATCGATGGAAAAGAATGACTCAAGTAATTATAATAATCAATAACTTGCATATAAAACTCATAATTGTATATAGGAAGAAAAAGATATCTACATAAAGGAAGCCAATCGACTCAAAGAGGAACAAAGAGCACTTCACCCGAACTCAATGTACATTCGTCGTTCAAGAGCAGAACTGATAGAGGCTGGTAAAATAACCAAAGAAGACGATAACAACACACCCGAATCAGACAAGAAGAAGCGGGGAAAGAAAAGAACAAAAAACCCGGGTATACCAAAGCATCCACTGTCAGCGTATATGTGGTATCTGACAGAAGTAAGACCAAAGACGATGAAAAAATTTCCGAGTTCAAATGTGGGACAGATCAGCAAATATTGTGCAGAAAAATGGCATAGTATGACGGACGAAGAACGAGCGCCGTGGAAGACAAAGGCTCAGGTAGATAAGGACAGATATGCAAGAGAAATGCAGCTGTACGCTATTCAAAATGATCATGAGCTAGGAAGAGGTACTAGGCAAAAATATAGACATGCCATTGTCGCAGCAGCAGCAGCAGCAGCTTCTGCTACATCTACAGTGTCAACACCATCTACAGCATCTGGGCACACCACAGATTGCTTATTGGATAGTGCACTGTTTAATAAAGAATATGACCCATCCTTATTAATATCAGCTCCCACAAGCCCAAGTTCTATTTTAAGAGCAAACACATCAGGTCAGCCACATACAAACAGCCTAATGCATGCACCCGAGGATGAGTTTGTCAATCACTGAACCTTTGTTATTATTGTTATTATTTTAACGCCAATAAAAAAAAAAAAGCTACAACGTATTTTACATCGTCTCTATTTTATAAACACAAAAGACAAAGAATATATGTGACAACTGCAATAAGGGCGACATCTCTGATGCTTTGCATAATGGATATAAATAGTACTCTGGGTGGCTTTTTATATCTATCACTTGTCGTTATGGGCAATTCAGATGACTGAACCTTGGCATAAATGTGTTGTTTCATCTGAATGACTTCGACAGCGATAATGCTTATGATGGATAGGCCAAGAAGACATGCATAAAGGATAAAGATGTCTATTTGACTAGGTAGCCAGTGTAAGACGGTAGACGGTTGATCTGACATGGACAAGACAACTAGTCCTGGATATCTTACTCCTTGAGACATGCTAAAGGTTGGCACGGTTATTTCCTTTATAGCTCCGTTATGAATGACTTCACAATAGTCATGATCATCCGCAGAAAATACAAGAGTCGGTCGCACAGTTGCCAAGATAAGGTCCGAAAGTTCCTTGGATACCAAATTCTGATACTGATATCCATAGCCATCCCTAATCGTTGAAGTCGTCTGACGAAGAGGACCACATGACATATCTGGCTGACGATAGAGCGGAACGTGGCTGAATAAAATCGTCGTCTTGTTATAAGATTGGTATTTTTGTAACATGGACAATGCGTTATTCCTGATTTGCGGAATGGAGGACGAGAGTGACACAGTGTCCAAGACAAGAAAATCATAGTTTGTATGCTGTACGACATAAGAAGCTTGGCCAAAATACTTTTGAAACCTGCCTAATAGCCGAGGCTCGACTCCATCACCAAAGCCAATGTCATGATTACCAACCATAAAATACGGATTGATATCCTTTCGCTTGAATATCTTGTTGAATCTTTTTAATTCCTTTTGAAAGCTTGTTTTTTCTTTAGTAGGTCTATTACAAACGCGTATCTATTGCTTACTATTCATCATCCCATTCTCTTCCATTGTCCATCAAGTCACCCATGATAAAGACTTGATAAGGATGAATTGTATTTACCAGGTGTTTATAATTACGTTTCATGTACAAATCACTATAGAACTTGGTTATCTGTAGCAGAATCCATGGTCGGTCATAAGATAAATTATCTGTCATCTGTGGATCTGCTATCAAAAGGATATGTTTATCGGTTTTCTATCTATATTGTTTAAAGACATTATCCACAGAAAAAAAAAAACGATAACGTACATTCAGTTGTATTGATAAACGGTAAGCATGTTTTATGAATATAAAGTATTCATTATAAATAAATGCAAAGATCCATAAAGTGCTTAAGATATGAACAATTAGTTTTCTTGCCTTCACCATTGTTTTTATATTTAATAATGCATTCAAGTGTAAAGAAAAAAAAAGGGAAAAAAAGAAGAGAGAGAATTAAAAGCAAGAAAATAAACCGCATGATATGCAGGAGACAAATTGATGTAGATTCCCTTGTCTATCTTCAATTTTCCGTGATGTTTGTTGTTGTTGCTGCTGTTGTTGATCAATATCCTTAACCATAGGCACCCTTTGTCTTTCATATACTTCTGGTTGCTTTGGTTGTCCTTTCATCCAATCATAGATTTCATCATCTGTTTCATTAAGATTGACAAGTACTTTTGTAAACAGATCTCTCAAGAAATCATAATCTGGTGTTTCTTCAAATCCTAGTTTACGAGCATATTGAAGGTATATACTGAACTCCTCTACATGAATATAACTTGTGAGTCCTGTATATTTTTATTCTAGATCAAAAAAAAAAAAAAAAAACATACCTGGGAATCCTGCACATAATTCTAAAACATCTGTCGACTGTTTCTTTTCGCCAATCTTTTCATACTTTTGTTTATTTGTCGCCGCTTTAAGCCCTTGCCAAGGTAAAGATCCCCTCAAGAAATACATAAAGACATGTCCTAGTGATTCCAAATCATCCCTTCTGGACTGCTCCCTGCCTAAATGTGTATTGATGCTCATATATCTTGCTGTGCCCGAGAGACTCTTTCTTTCTCGATAAGGAATATGCTGCTTCGTCTTTGGATCACGGTATTGTTTTGCCATACCAAAATCGATCAAGTAGACCATATTTGTATCTGCCGTTCCTGGTCTTCCAACCAAGAAATTATCAGGTTTTATATCTCGATAAATCAAGTTGTGCTCATGGACACTTTGAACCCGTGTAATCTAAATAGCTTAATAAACTTCCTTTTTTTGTTGTTTTATATTATTTACTTACCATTTGTCTTGCCAACATGGCTACTGTCTTGATACTAAACTTTCTTGAGCAACTGTCAAATAAATCTTCTAGACTTGGTCCAAGTAAATCGATCACGAGAATATTGTGAAGTCCTTCTTGTCCAAAATAATGAGCAGACGGAATCCCCACTATAAAGGAAGGGGGCTATTAGGAAAAGAAGGGGGGATAAGGAGTACAAACACTGTTTATATACCTGTTCCAGATAATATTTTATAGGTTCTATATTCGTCTCTCAATTGAGGTGCATCCGATTTACGTGGTTCAAACTTGATGGCAACTTGCTGATTATTCAATAGATTAGTTCCTTTTTATAAGGTTGTCAAAAATTAAAGATACGCACAAAATAAAAAAAGCCTGCTTCTCTGTGTACCTTGATAAATGATTCCAAAACTGCCTTCTCCTAACTTTCTACCGATTTTATAGTGAACGCCCACAATATTAGTACCATTGTTTGTATTGGGGCTATGACGTTGAGTTGCCATATTAAAGAATAAATAGAAAAAAAGGAAAAAAGAATAAAGAAAATTTGTGATTCAATCACCACAAACGAAAGAAAAAAAGAAAGAAAGAAAGACAAAAAAAGGGGGGGTAAAGTCAAGATAAACAAGTTGCTTATTTTTTGTTCTTTAATCGTTTATAATTCAACCTTGGAAACTTCATATAAATAAGTTCCTAATAATTGAGTTCCTTTAACATAGTTGGATCTGTCCAATTTCTCATTAATGGAGTGTGCACCCTACAAAGTATAAGTATCATATAGTGTAGTCATTTATGTATACTTACATCATCTCCACGGCCCATGGGCAACAAAAGGACGTTCTTGTTCAAGGCACTTTGGAAAGACAAGGTTACTGGAATAGAGCCACCTTCACGAGTCAAATCAGGCTTGACATTGTAAACAGTTTCGACAGCCTTGGCAGCAGCAACTATATATAATTTATCATTATCATTTCCTTTTCTATAATTGAATATACCTACCATAGTTGGGGTGATTAGGGCTTGAAAGCCAGTGGTTGCCATCATGAGTACAATGAACATGCAAAGTATTCTTGGATCCAAGCTTGGCAAATTCATCTTCAATATACTTACAGACCAATTGACTGATCTTCTTGGGCTCCATATCAGGAACAGTACGGATAGAGAATTTACCTGTCACACAGGCAGGAATTACGGTCTTGTCACCAGGATTATAAAAGGCACCTTCGACACCGTGGATGGATAAGGAAGGGTTTCTCCATCGGGATTGAAGTGTCTTGGGAATATCTTCATGGATGTTGGTCTTGTTACCAACAGCACTTTGGAGTTCTTCCATCTTGAAGCTGATATCCTTATAAATAGCTTGTTCTTCATCTATTTGCCCTCCCTTTATTAATATCTTATTCAAACCACGCCTTTTTTTTTCACTTCTTACCTGTCAAAGGACGAACTTGGTCATAGATTCCAGGAATGAGAATTTTACCATGGACATTGACTAATTTGCTCATGATAGCAAAAAGGTCAGTCATAGGTTCATGGACCGTACCACCAAAGACACCAGAGTGAAGGTCAGCACCCTAATAACAGGTTATTACTGTTCTCCTTATACTTTAATAAACTTACGGGACCCTTGATCTTGACGTGGAAGTAAGAGACACCACGGAGACCATAAGTCAAGCAGGGCTTGGTTGTTCCGAGCCAATAATTATCAGAGATACAGACGGCATCGACATCCTTAAAGTATTTGTCGGCTTCCTTGTAAATAAGCCCGTCCAAACCTTCAGAGCCAGACTCCTCCATGCCTTCGAGACAGAACTTGAGATTGACGGGTAATTCGAGTCCAAGGTTCTTGTGAGCCTCTACTACGTTGATCCAACCGAGAATAGGTCCTTTATCATCAGTGGAACCACGGCCAATCAAACGGTTCTTTTCGTCTTCTACCAATTCAAAAGGATTGGTATTCCAGCCATCCTCAAGAAGAGCCTACACATAAGGTCAGATGATGTTTCTTTTTTGTGTACTCGTGAACTTACAGGTTGAACATCATAGTGACCATAGACAAGAATAGTCTTCTTTGAAGGGTCGTTGCCAACAGTTGCAAGCACAATAGGAGGCAAGTCCAAAGAGGTGCCATGCCAGTCTTGTTTACCAAGATCGCGAGTCTCGACATCAGCACCGAGATTCTTGAGTTCTTGAACCAAGAAATCAGCCATGCGGAAGACGTCAGGACGGTGAGAAGGGTCACCGCTTACACTATATACACGCGTGTTTTAGCCGCACGCCAACTTTTTTTTCTTTTTCTTTCTCTTTACCTGGGAATAGCAACGGCTTTACGAAGTCTTTCAACGAAATCGTTTTGGTGCTTTTCAACGTAGTCTAAAAATTTCTCCATTTGTTAAGAAAAGGTAAAAAAGGAAATATTTTTTTTGCAGTGAATTTATATCAAAAATAAATCAGCTGCAAAGGTGTGACTTTATGCTACATCATGAGCTCGTCTCTGTCTCTCTTTCTCTTTTTCTAGTTTAAATACTCCCCCTTTTCTCTCTTTTATACATCAGCCATAATGCATAGCGTGTTTTCATCATAATACATCTATGGTCTCATAGCACATACAGGCCATAGCTGACCTCTTGTCTCCTCTTTAACCGTGCGAACAAACTTGACCGTGCGTCCGGAGTGGTATTTTACACTCCGGCAATGGCCCGGTTGAACGGTTTATGCGAATGTAGCATTTGTTTGTGAAATAAAGGGACACCTTTCTTTCATATAAAAAAGAAAAGCTTTTGCTAATGGAAAAGACAAGTGATTATATTTCTAAAACCAGACTAAAACGCGTCTTTTTCTAAACATAGAGTCTGTTTTTTTCTAAAAATGTCTAATAATTTATTGATATCCAGTACTGCCAAATCCACCAGCACCTCGTTCAGATTCCTCTAATGACTATAAATATACAATTTTATTATTCAATACATCACATAGAAACACATCATTTTAGACTTACATCTACTTCCACGACTTCAGGTGTAGAAATCTTTTCAATGACCAATTGAGCAATACGATCACCGCGTTTGACTAATAAGAATATCGGTTAACATACATGTAAACATAAAAACAATATACTTGCCTTGGTAATCTTCTTTACTAAAGTTGAACAACAAAACGCCCACCGGACCTCGGTAATCAGCGTCAATAACACCTGCACCTGTGTCTAAGTGGTGCTTAGATGCCAAGCCAGATCTTGGTGCAACACGACCATAATGACCTTCAGGAATGGCAATACTGATATCAGTAGCAACAATGCTTTTGCCTTGAGCAGGAATGACAGTGTCATGTGCACTAATGAAAACCAAGATTAGCTTTTTTTTGAGCATGAGAGTATACCACTTATTACCAGTATAGATCATAGCCAGCAGCATGTGCAGATCCTCTTGTGGGAAGCTTGGCGTATTCTGAAAGACGCTTAACAAGGAGTTTTGAAGAGTGGCTCATCTTTTAAAAATAATTGAACTAAAAAAAAAAAGGAGAGAAGCTTTTTATGAACAGTCCGGCTGGTGGATCTGGTTGGTTACAAAAAAAGTAACTGTCTGTCACAGAAAAATGAAATTGCTGATAATATGGCAATGTTAATGTTAGATATCAGATGCAAGAATATGCTATGAAGTTTATGTTTGGATACAAAACTTTTAAAGAAACGAGGAGTTTGGGATCGCATCAATGCTGAAAATGTTATGGAAGCAGCTATTAAAAACCTGAAAAAGAAAAAAGATATAAACTCACAGCAAGTAGAAAATCTTGAAAAAGACTGGCAAAACGTACACAATCACGCATAAGAGCTAACCTGTGGTATAGTTTTTGAACTCTGAGGAAGCCAACGTGTTATTTGAGACTCATAAAAATAAGCAAAACATAATAGGTGAACACTACATGCACCAGAAAATAGACTAATGCTACGGGCGCTTCTTCTATGCATTACCTGCGTCGTCACTTTGTAGCTTCACATCACCAAAGTCTCTAAATAACCTAACGCTTTCCAATGGAATATTTTTTAATGCAATTAAACCTACAGTACAAAACACAGTTGATAGAATAAAAAGATTGGATTGTCTCTACCAGTCGAGTCAAAATGTAGAATCTATAAAATCAACAAGAGACCACGTAGACTGCTTATGAAGACGATAGATCATCGATTCGAAACATACAACCGTCTGAGAGTAGAGTTGCATACCATATATGTAAAGTTCTGTAGACAGACTGTTATCAGCACTTCAAAGAGGACGGAGTATGGCTCTTACTTTGCTTCTAATAAACCGGCATGGACAGAAGAGCATATAAACAAAAGGCTTCGCTAGGCTCATGAACACGTCCACAGGACGTATGAACAGTGGCCTAGTATCATTTGGAGCGATGAATCTCGGTTCATCGTTGCCAGTAGCGAATGTAATGCCAGAGTAATCAGAAAGATTGATGAACGAACAACCCTAAGAATATTGTATCAATAAAGAAGTATGAATGTGATGTAGTGATGATCTAGGGCTGCTTTCATACAAATCGTCTTGATCCTTTGGTCTTGGTTGATGGTACAGTTGATCAAGACAAATATATAAATATTTTAGCCCAAAACTTTCATCCTGGATCGCACAACTCTGCTAGAAAGAAGATAGGGATTTTATATTCCAAGAAAGTGGAGCTATCTTCCATACCTGGTGGATATGCTCAATGATGGAAGGAAGCCCACCAGATCAAGGATTTCGAGTAATGACCTGCCCAAAGTCCTGATTTGAATCCCATAGAGTATGTTTGGACCACTTTAGGAAATTTCATCAAGAAAAGGAGACATGTAATTGAAAAATACTGAAGGGTTGAGTATTGCATTGAGAGAAAACAAGCCCTGGGTTAGTGGCATGACTGGTCTGAAGCATAAAGGCTCGATGTGAGGCGGTAATTGCCGAAAAAGGAGTGTCAACAAAGTATTGGTTCTTTCTTTTTATTTTATATTCTTTCAATAAACATGTCAAAGCTTATTCTTTATAAACATGGAGTCTACAAACACTGAACAGGAGGGGCAATGGCTTTCCAAACATTCGATGCATAATTTGTGAAAGATTAATTTACATTTTGGTACAAAGACTAGTTATGTTTACATCTACTAGGAGTAAATGTCTAAACTCCAGAAGGAGAACCATGTTCGATACGGTAACAAAATGCTTGAGGTCTGCCACATCCACGAAGGATGCCATTGGCGATCTTGAAAATATTTTTTGAAGCGTTTATATCCCGTTGCCAAAGCAATCCACACTCTGTGCAGGATTGGATGCCGTGAAAGTTTATAAAAGCAGATGTGAACGCCATATTTTCACAAGAATTGCAGATCTATAAATAGTTAAGTAGAATATTCAAAATTAGAGAATAACGCTTTACCTTTGACGTTCGAAACTCATCAATTGTTACAACGATAACGTCGCCTTGCCTCTCTCTTTTTTTAATGCTCTGTAAAGGACACCTGTTATTCCTGTTCTATGTCCTTTCCAAACATTCCAGAGCCGAAGGCAACCACAGGTATTTTCTCTCT
>NW_019671918.1:798652-828657 GCF_002708625.1 Rhizopus microsporus ATCC 52813 | reverse complement strand
CTTTTTTAAATCTTCAAAGCTATATTCATTATGATTAACTATTAGTCCATAGATATATGCATGTACATATGGTCATTAATAAATACCTGTTCACACCCAAACTTGACAGGTCAAAGACAGTATTGAACATGTTAAATTTATCTTCATAGTTGCTTTGTTTAGGCTTGCCAGCAAAGAACGACAGCGTATTGAGGTTAATTGATACGGATCGCCATTTCAAGGAAGGCACAGGGAACAAGGAGAATAGCCGGGCCATATAACTTGGTTTTTCTTGTTGGCCATGTTCTTGGTTTTCTTGCTGTTTTTGATTTTCCGCCATATATCGCTTAAGTATCTCTCTAAGCATTGGTATATATGATCCCGGAGATGCAGCCAAGCTTTTGACCGTAACTGGCTTAGGTATTTCTATTCTCAAGAGATCTTTACAGAGAGAATTTATGGCAGTTCTTTCATCGATCGTTATATCTGTAAAATCCTCAGGCCATGCTGCTTTACCATCACAGATATACTGGTGGCTGTATTCAGCAAGCTTTTAAGCATATTTGCTACTTGACTATGTATATAAGTGTAAAGAGTGAGTAGTATACAATATAAATGATCGATGCTTATTACCTGCTTCACTGACGCTTTGATTGTACGAACCAAATGTGACATAAGTCTTGATTGAAAACATTCAACAATCATATCATTATAGCATGTCGCTACTTCAACACAGGCAGCAGTCAGGCATTGACTATATCCGGCAACGGGATTATCCATTCTATATACTATTTCTTTGTATCGACTTGAAAAATTTCCCCAGCTGCTAAAAATGTCGTCTGGAAGAGACTTTTTGTTTGTTGGTGTTTTGTCCAATACCAATTGACTGATAGAATACCAAAAGTTCTGAGTGAAGACTTTCTTATCGACAATAAGTCCATTGTGGCTCATGATATAGTAATCCACAAAGAGCTGGGCACGAACTAAAATGTTCATAATATCTTTGGACACTTTGATTATTTTCTTTTATGTTTCTATGGGCAGGACGCAGAATAGTTTCTAGTTTTGTTTTGACTGTTGTTGTCTTTCGATTCCCCATGAGCTGCTGAAGTTCTTCTTGTTTTGTTAACTTTCGATTTGGGCATAAGGAAGATTTTGCATTCTTGTGTCCTTTTTGGTGGCAACTTGTACAAACAACGTCTTTTTCTTGCTCATCATTGTGATCGTATTTCGCCTTTTTCTTTTCTTTTTTGTTCTCAATCTTCTCTGCTTGACCCATCCTTTTTCTCTTGGCTTTACCTATAATACATGGATGATGTTTATGAAGTCAAAGATGATTAAGACTTCCATTATTTTACCTTTGGATGAGGTTTGATGTTTCTCATTTTCTATTTGTTTTTTTCTCTCATACATTGCTTTAAGAATACTATGGACTTGATCGCGCATTTTGTTTAAAATATGAAAGAAGAGATAAAGAATAACAGTAATTGTAAAAGGCGTCTTGACATGATTTATTTTAACAACAATTTCTGTTTGACGACATTTTTTATTTATCTACAATACTATGTTCATTTTGCCCTTTGTCTTTTCTCTCCTTCTCAAGTTCAATACATAAATGATATCAAATTTAACAGAAAAATGTCTTCCTTCTTTTAAGTATCTACTTACTTGTGTAGTTCTCTTAGACAGAATTGTAAAGTTGTTGTCTATTGTTTTATCTAGTGATAAAACAACTCATTACTCTCGTTTACAAATTATTTTATTCTCGGATAATGCAAGGCAATTTTTTATTTCATGAAGAAACAAATGTAAATAATGACTTGGCATGTATGCAGCATGGGCCTGAATAATGTTCTGAAAGTGCTGCTCAGATCCAGTGTTTTGACGAAGACTGCTATTGCTTCTCAAGGTAAGAACAATATCACGGAAACTTCTGTCACTATATTCGATTGGTATAACAGCAGCAATCCCTTCCATTGTTGGAAAGTTGTGTGTGCGTCTGTCGCTTCCTTCAATTAAGCGCATTCTCATTGATGGGCTGATACTGATGTATGGCGCATTAACTTCTCTTTGATCATTACCATCACTGACAGTGTTGCTGCTCTCATGGTTGCTCAATATCTCGTGTGCATGGCGATATATACGCGCAAAGGGGTTACATTGAGCAAGCATGACCGAAAGCTCCCTAACGATCTCAGGATCAAGGTTGTTGTTTTGTGCTTGTCTTCTTTCAGCGGCATAGCATGGATCAAAGATATACAGCTGGGCGTAGGAAGGCTCACTGCCTTCAACTAGAGTCAAGGGGCCTTGACGGTGGCAAAGTGCGCCATGGATTTGAAAGGCATTTAATCCACCTCTATTGTTATTGTTGTTGCTGCTGCTGTTGTTGTTGTTGGCACGATCCTCAGACGAAACAATATCGCAGCCCAACGAAGTAAAGGCAAAGGCAGCGTTATGTTGACGAAGGTTGTCTTTAAAGTGATGACCTTGGGTGTCTGTGCGTTCGAGCAAGCCCTTCAAGTACTCAGATGTATCAGGCAATAGTTGCAACTGGACTGATCCTTGCCTGCAGCATGACTCCCAGCTGGGATTTCTCATCGAAGATGTCTCTTACCTTTCATCGATCCAGTGTAGGGCGTGACAGTGGGGACACTCCTTGTTCATACGTCCAAGGCCCAAAGGACGAAGGCGAGAAAGCTGCGAGATATAGGCAGCAGGAATAGTCTGAGAAGGTTCTACTCTAGGTCTTTCCCTACGTCTTACTGGGCTGCCTTCCTGTTCTTCTTGATCAGCTCGACGTCTGCGTCGAGATGCTACAACTTGCTCTCTGCATGTTTAGCAGGTACGGTAAGCTGAGTCAACTGGTAAAGGTGCATGACAGGATGAGCAGCTGGTAGTAAGTGCGGCAACGGTATTATTGTTCATGTACTAATGTAAGATCAAGCGTTAGTGAACAGATTCTAGTGCAATACTTTTAAGAAAGTGCTTATTTTTGCATGTACCTAAAGGTTCTTATTGAAGGTGCAATATTATGAATATAAGAAAATAGGAAAAAAAAGTAAATCGAGATCAAGGTACAGCAGTGGCAATAAAACATGTGTGTCAATGCGTCGCGTGTTCGGTCCGATACAGATGGTAAAAAACAGTCCTTATCTTTATGTGTTATTCCATAAAGAAAAAATATACTGATCGGAAATTAAAAAAGCTTGAATGCTTTTCTGTCCGCGCACACCAACAATACGAAAATAATGTGTCATCTTTCTTATTGTCCTCCTCCTCTCGCCTTCCCGTCTATCACGCTTAACTATTGAGCAAAATGACAGAGCAATCGACGATTAAAGAACAACAACTTCCAATGATCAATAGTTCCATTGAGAAAATGCTGTCTGCAGCTACTGGTGCGATCATTACCATGTCTTTCAGTAAGATCTATACTATGTATATATGTGTATGCCTTATTAATCTTTTCTTAGTGACACCCTTGGACGTTATAAAGACAAGACTACAAGAAAGCTCAAAGAATGGAATAAATGAATATAAAGGAACTTTAGTATGGGATAAAAAACAAAGTCATGTAGATAACGAAAACCAACTCTCTGGTCTTTTTGATAGGATGGATTGGTAAAGATATTTAGAAATGAAGGATTGTTTGCCTTATGGAGAGGTTTAGTGCCTGGACTGATCATGGCTTTGCCGGCCACTGCTATATATTATGTTGGATATGATCATATGCGAGACTATGCGAGATTAAAGTTTAGAGATAACCTTGTTGATACTTATTCACCATTATGGGCAGGAGGAGTGGCAAGAAGTAAACAAAGAGACACATCACCTTTACTACAATATATCTGACTATATTATTATCCATAGCAATTTCAGGACTAGTTGTCTCACCGTTGGAATTATTCAGAACACGAATGCAATCAACAGAAGGAAGTCAAGGCTTTTCAGCAGTGTGGAAAGGTGTCCAAGAGATGGTTCATAGAGAAGGACCGAGAGCGCTGTGGAGAGGATTATTGCCAACGATGCTTAGAGATGTACCGTTTTCAGCAATTTATTGGATGGGATATGAAGAGATGAAGCACTCCCCTTCCTTGGCTAATTTATCTCATTTTCAAGCTTCTTTTATCGCAGGTGCTTCGTCTGGTATGATTGCAGCTGTTGTCACTACACCATTTGATGTTGTAAAGACTCAACGACAAGTCACTGCATATGCAGCGGGTAAAGAAGAAAAAGTAATCATTTGCAAAAGAGGGACTAACTGTTGAACAAAATACAGAAGCAAGGCTTACATATATCATCAGAAAAATAGCCATCAGAGACGGAATAGCAGGCTTCTTTAGAGGATCTGTACCTAGGGTAGTTAAGGTAGCACCTGCATGTGCCATTATGATATCAAGTTATGAAATGGGCAAGCACTTTTTTGCTGACAAAAGATCAGAACGAAATTTGTTGTAAATAGATGTACACTTTATTATTTTTTATCATAGCCTATATCATACACGCATCATCATAGAAGAAACACTTAGAACAAAGAACAATAACATATAAATATTTTTTTACCTGCAAATGGATCCATAACAAGTCTTGCCTTCTTTTTAGTAGATATCTTTGACTCTTTTTCATCATCTGAAGAGCTTTCTATCACAATCAATTCCTCCGTCCTTCTCTTCTTTCCCTTATTGTCTTCATTTTCACTTAGAGCTGCTTTAACAAACCGGCCAGCTGCGTCCTTATCCACTTTCATGTTTGCTAAATACATTCATTTTAATAAAAGGTCGTGTGTATAATACAAATACTTTACGCTTTTGTTCTTTTCCTTGATGTTCCTTTAGCTTCTGAATGTATCGTTGTACTCGTTGCTAAGTAACAAAATTTGATTAGATCTCTTTCATGTATTTTGATCTCTTGTTGTACCAATTCTTTCAACACAACATGTTTCTGAGGATCTGATCCATTTCCTCTTAAATAAACTAGATCAAAGTTCTCCATTAGCTACAACTAAAGACATCACATGTGAATCGTTACTGTAATATAAAGTGTTCAAGGTATAAGACAACAGCACTTGTAGTTCATATTTTTCTGTCATTGATAGCTTTGAATAAGTTTCATTCAAAGGTCGTGCCATGAGAGGTTCCAAATGATCTCTGACAACTTGAATTCTTGTTCTTAGAGCACGAACTGCTTTCTTGGGAATCTCTTCAGTCGACATGTTTGCAATAAAAAAAAAAAAAGAAAAAAAGAGAGAGGAAAAAATTTAAAAAAGGGGGATAAAACACACAAAATCAGCGTGACAACTCTTTTATTCAGAAGATAAATGCTTTGTGAAGAAGTTGAAGATACGACCCCAAGCTTGATCACGTATATCTTTTTCTTCAACGATGGCGTCCTTGTCTTTTTCAAGGAAACCAAGCTCCTTACGAACGTTTACTCCCCAAGCATCGGCGTTCAAGAAGGCGTGTCCTTGTTCGGGATATCTGTAAATGTTCACTTCCTTTGCGTTCTTAAGCCTTGCCTCGAGAGCGTCAGCTAAAAGTAAAAGTAATGAGTATATATTGGTGATATCGAATAAAGGATTGCATATACCTGCAGCAGGGTCACTGAATCCTGCCATTTTATCCTAATGTCATGCACAAATATAAGATGGGTTAGAAAAAAAAAAAAGAAATGCATAAATTTATGCTTACCTTTCCTCCAAAGTGGCCTTGGATAGCAGTATCTTTGATAAGAGAAAGATCAAAGTGATCAGGGGGCGTGCCATAGCATCCAACAGCAGCTTGGATAGGTTTACCACGTTTAGCAGCGTCAGCAGCCAGTGCAAAGGACAAACCACCGCCCATGCAAAAACCAATGCTTCCGACACGACTACAAAAAGTTATTAGCCATTACAGTCTTTTTATTCTCTTATCATCTTACTCGTATCCTTGGTTATTTAAGCTATCAATAAGCTGTTCAATTTCGCCAATAGCCACGTTCCAATCCAACTTGCTCATCAAATGGCTAGCTTCCTGTTGTATCTTGTCAATGTTGCTCCCTTTTTTTCTTTTTTTTTTTTTACTTTTTCTTACCTCTGCATTCACACCCACTTTTCCCTTGTAAAGATCAGGAACAACTGTGTATGCGCCAGTATGGTCAGCGATATTTTGAGCATGTTGCTTGATCATATCATTAACTCCCCACCATTCTTGTAAGACCTATATACTTATTAGACGCGTTATGATGTATCAGCATATTGCGCTTACAATAATAGCAGCACGAGGTAATGCCTTTGCGTTCTTGGAAGTAAAGTTGTAAACTTTGAAAGGTAAAGACATGTTGATTCCGTCTGTCAAAAGTAAAGAGAAAAAAAAAGAAAGAAAAAGAAAAACAATGTGTGTAATTGCGGGGCACCACTCCAATCTCAGACCTAAAGGCAGGGTTTTCTAATCATGATTGTTCTCAGTCACTTTTACTAAGTATAATACACACAGATGCATATACAAGTAGTAATATCATACAAAAGGAGCTTGTGGCATGTCAAGTTCTCTCTTTCTTTCTTTCTCTTTCTTTTATTTTACACTGCATAGAATTAAGTCACACAGAGACAAGTTTGTCTGCAAAACATTTTTTTTAATTTCTTCTCTCTTTCCTCTTGTTCATTGATGGTAAAAAAAGATATAGTACATGTTATAGATTCCCAATATTCACTTTATACTTCAAAAGTCGCGTTTAGAACTATTAACGCCTGAAGGTCTTCGTATCGACGGTCGACGAGCGAATGAATTACGAAAAATAACCGCCAAAACATCTGTCTTTAGTAAAGCTGATGGATCAGCCTATATTGAGCAAGGAAACACCAAATGTTTAGCAGCAGTTTATGGACCAAGAGAAGTCAGACATAGAGGACAGGCATTATCCGATCGTGCTGTGATCAATGTCGAATTCAACGTGGCTCCTTTTAGTACAAGTGAACGAAAGAAGCGATCAAAGGCTGACAAGTAAGTTTAATTAAAAAAAAAAAAAAAAAGAAGAAGAAAAGAGCTAACCCATTATAAAGACGATCTTTAGAAGTGGCAGCATTCATCCGTCAAACATTTGAACCTGTCATTCTTACTTCTCAGTTTCCTAAATCTCAGATTGACATTTATCTTCAAATATTTCAAAATGATGGAGGTAAAGCATATATATATAAACAACACTCCTTGACGGTCTATTAAGCCTTAGTAAATAGGTATGTTACAAAGTTGTATCAACGCAGCCACGATGGCCCTGGTGGATGCAGGTATACCCATGCTGGACTACGTTTGTGCTTGCTCTGCAGGATGTATCGATAAAGTACCAGTGCTTGACTTGAATGGCTTAGAGGAATCTTCAGATACACCTGAGTTAACCATTGCCATATTACCAAGAACTGGAAAAGTCAACTTGGTGGAGGTAAACGCGCGAATTAGATGATGAAGCATGTCATGTTTACCCTGTTTTATATAGATGGAATCCAGACTTCAAATAGATAAACTTGCTGGTGTCACTGAATTGGCAAAAGAAGGCTGTATGCATATTCACAGTGTCTTGGACAATGTGATCAGAAAGAATACAGAGCATTTGATGTCTAGATTGACTGCATAACATAGCATTGTATATATATAAGAGGAGTAGTTTTATATGATTTTAATAAAATGAACAAAGAAAGCATTATGTATTAAGGTTAAAAGTGTATGTATATAATAGCATTAACTTCATCACACGTGTATGTTTTTATAATAATTCAGAGGATGGCCTTCGAAAGGGATTATAGGAGCCTCGTCGATCATCGTCAACCTCAGACATCTCCCTTACAGTCATCGAAGATGGCTGTGAGTCTCTTCGGATATCACTCATCGGCCTCACAAAAGAGTCTGGACGTGGACTAGGTGTAAGACCTTGATAAAAACTGTTGGTGCTCATGTTATAAGGGGCCTTGGGTGGTGCAGGGGATAGAGCGGTTGGTTTCATCATGGCAGGTGTAGGAGGTTGTTCATGAAGGTAATCGGTGCTGATAGATCGAGACATACTGTAAATCTGTGCCTCAGGTTCAAGTGTATCTAATTTCTCTGCAGAGTAGTTGGGATTGTTGTTGTTTTCATCTTTAAGTGCTGCAAGCACCGAATCTGCCGATCGAGGTGGTTTACTGTAGTATGCCTCTGGAGCATTTTGAGGATCTACCTTGGATTCGGCCTTTCGCTTAAAGAAGATGATGCACATGGTAGCAAGCACAATGAAGAAAACGATACCTAAAGATATAGCAATCGATACAAGAATGACAAGCGGAGCAGGCAAGAATCCTAAAATAAACAAGATATTAATATGCTTGTTTGTTCAAAGCTTTATTCTACTTACGTCTGATGGTAGACGGTATGCTTGGTATATCGAAATAAAACAAGCTCCTAAGGAATCCATCGGCAGATGCACTTGATGTGACCAAATAAGGGGTCCACTGCTGACCATCAAAGAAGGCAGCGCTGACATTGCCCAATGAACCGAGGTTGATGAGTCCTGTGGCCAACAATGTGTTCTGTGTCGTGTTTTTCACAGGCAGTGAGTACATTCTAGATATGACACTACCAGACCCTAAGCCTTGATCAATCGGATTGAACTGCTGACCGTTCCAGACTCTGAGATAGGTTGAACCGTTCGTACTGTCCTTTCCAGAGATGAAGGTGTGCTTTGTGACATTGTCATAAGTCATGGCAACCGAGGGACCAGGCAGGTTCGCCGTCGCAAATGGACCCCACACTTGCCTCTCAAAATCGTATTCGGCAATAGTAATCGGTGAGCTATTCAGAGTCATATTGCCCGTCGCCACAAGTTTGCCATCGATATATTCGATATCTGTCACCTGTCCGGCTAGACCCGAACCCAGTGGCAACCACTGATGATTTCTTGTGTTTAATGCACAGACGGTAGAGCAACCGAGTTCACCGACCAAACTAAAGTGACCACCGACAATAATTGCATTTTGAGCAGGTACAGAACGAACGATACTCACGCTCGCATTCGAACCATCACTCGTCGTGATGTTTGGGGAAAGCATCAACGATCCGTTGGTGAGTCCAAAGGCGGCAAAGGCCTTGCCTGCTTGCCCTAAAGATTCACCGCCGACGTACAATATATCTTGATGTGCCACCATGGAGTAAATGGCACCCTTCCAGTCTGATCCTTCTACCCCTCGCCAACTAGAGTTTTGGTACAAGGCAATGTTTTTTATATTGCCCGGAAGCGTGAACTGACCACCGAGGATGATGGTGCTGTTGATGACGGCTCCGGCAGTGACAACCGGCTGCTGATCAAGAGGATAAAATGGTAATTGTGACAAGACAGTAGCATTAAAAAGAGACAATCCAAAGGACTGGTATCTTTGTGCAGCATGGATGCTTCCAGAAAAGTAGTACTTATTGTCATACTCGAGTGTGCAGTAAACCGTTCCAGATAAGAATGGCATGTCGTGGTCCCAAGTTGCTTTTCCAATGTTCCACCATCCAACGCCAAAGGCACTCATACTCGAAATCTTTTCTATTTCTCCCGACACAAGTACATGACCGTTTATCAAGCTGACTTTGTGAGCAACACCTTGAATACCCTAAACCATAAATGTCAATTATATTCGTGCATAAATGAATACAAGTGTGCATTCTTACTCCTTCTAGCGGATTCCATGCTGCTTGGTTTACACTGTATCGTCCTACACTTGAAATTTGGGTCGTATTGGATGAAGCGAGCGCACTAAAGTTTCCAGCAACAAAGATCTCGCCTGTTTGTGGAGCGATCGCAATTGATTCGATGGGTCCGTTCGTGCCTCCGCTCTTTAATGCCTTGAGTTTACCTGAATCGTACTGAACAATATTATTGTATACTCCATTAGATGAATCAGCTCCTTTGAAGTTGCCGACAATGTAAAGGCTGCCCTGATATTCCTTTATGTCAATCACGACTGAGTTTGATGCAAGTTCTGTTGATAGAGCTCCCCATTGTAACTCTGCTGTTGTATTGTACTGAATGATATTTGATAGTGCACCCCTGGACGGATTCTTCACAAATTGAAACGCATGGGCTATGATCGATCCGGTCTTTGTCGCATTATGAGCCGTGGTGATCTCAATGGTAGGTTGAAAATCCAAAGAAAGATTAAAGTAAGCGGAGGAAAGGAAGAAACCGTCCTGTGCGTTTGAACTAGCATCTACGTACGTTACTGTTGCATTTTGACCAGCTGAAGTGTATATGTGAACATCTAAATCGGCTCTATCATTACAGCTGGTGCCAGAACACTGAGGTAAATAGATATAAACGTCGTAATTGCCTGATTCGGCTAAACCGGGATAAAAGATGACGGACGAGTCATTGGTTGCGTTAGAGGCGTAATAAGCAAGGCCTCCGTCATTGACTCTCGTCCAAGAACCCTTGGTTTCGACTCTCTTCAGTGTGTTATTACCGCAAGGAGTATTTTCTGCACTGGTGTCAATAGCATAAATGAAGTTTTCTAAAATTAAAGCGTAAGAAAAAAAAAAAAAAAGCAGCTCTATAAAGTTTCATTTTTTCTTTACCTGACTGAAATACAGAAACAGAAGCTAGACCACCACTTGATCCATACCAGGATTTGACATCAATGGCTATACCACTTGTCATCGTTGTGTTTAAAATACGAAAGTCCTGATATTCCACACTGGCGTCATTGGAAAGGACACAGTTGGTTGTGCAAGTTTTTGTCGTATTTGAAGCAGGATCCAAATAAGCCATTTGAAAGTAAGTCGCATTGTCAATAGGTCGAACACTGTTCAAAGAATTAGTCTCTTTTTTATTGTTTGTGTATGAATGTATATGTTACCCAAACTCCTTTGTTTGATGATTTGTCAATCTTGAATTTGCAATTCGAACAAGAGAAGGATT
Source organism: Rhizopus microsporus ATCC 52813 (assembly GCF_002708625.1). NCBI lineage: Eukaryota > Fungi > Mucoromycota > Mucoromycetes > Mucorales > Rhizopodaceae > Rhizopus > Rhizopus microsporus. The sequence continues at coordinate 817,779 of NW_019671918.1, read as the reverse complement.
GACGCTATAATAACCAAAAGTTGTTTGCCATGTTCCTGTCTGACCATCTTTGAGTATCCATGCATTTGAATTTGTCGAAGCCGCACAGACGATGGATGATGCTGCATCTGTAGTTGAAGCCGAATTGCTAGCAGTTGCGCCCTAAAAGAAAGAGAAAGATAAAGAAAGTGAGTATATACAAAACAGATGGAAGAAAACAAAGAGAAATTGTTTTTATTGTTATTTACAGTTTTTGGTAATGGGATGATTTGACTGGCTGGAGCGTAAGACGTTTGACCATCCATGGTTGTATCAAATGAGCCTGCAAAGAGCATAGACTGTTTGTATCGAAGGATTGTATGTACAGGTCCGTTGACTCCTTTCCAAGGAACAGCCGTCCACCGTTTACCATTCCAAACGGCGATACTTCCACCAAACTGAGCGAGTGAAGCTGAATAAGAGAGCTGATTGGTGCTGACAGGTGCTGTGAATGATCCGCCTACGAAGACCGACTTTGTTTCGGCGTCACAATAGACTGTACTGACAGGCCCATCCAATCCTTGTGCCAAGGTATCCAATTGACCTGTGTGGATATCCAATGCTGCAATATGGTTGACATGGACACCGTTGATAGTACTAAAGTTACCGGCGATATAAATCCAGTTGTAGAGGATGCAGCTGTCATGAATGGTTCCATTGAGATTGGAGGATGCCAATAGTTGAAAAAGAGTGTCATTTGAAAATGAGATGACGGATGAAGTAGATGATGGTATTTGTGTGAGTTGATTGGTGTCTGTGTAAAGTGAAATACCATTGTATGATCCTGATATGCCAAGTAAATCGAGATTAATATTTGGATGAGATACATACGAAGCAAGGGTCGTATGAAGGATTATCTCAAGGATGAACAATAACCCAATCATGTTATAAACAAACTTTTTATAATAAAAAAGGGATGGAAGGGGTGTCTATGTACAAGAATAAAAGAAAGAAAGAGAAAAATAAACTTTGAAGAAAGGACAAAGTATTATATTTTTCTGTTGAATTATTGGAAAAGGAGAGTAAAGAAGAAAGAAAAAAAAGGGGAGAAAGTTATTTTTATAAGAAAGAAAAAGAGGAGAGAGAAGGAAGGAAAGAGATAGAATAGAAGCTCACAGACAAAAAGTAATATGGCACATGTTACATTGTTACTAAAAGTTACACAACACATATTAAACTGAGTTGGTTAGGTACGCGCCTAAAATACCTATTCATACTATTACTGCAGTAAAAAACTCCTGATCCACTAGAACACTTTCAAAGAGCTGCATCTTGAGGGGACAATTAAGTTAATCCCCCCTTTTTAAAGTAAAAATGATATTCAGTTTAAAGAGACTGACATCTACACTACCAAATATAGTAATTTTCATATATCCCGTATTTTCATAAATTATTCGCACACATTACAAGATCAATAACAGTTCATTTTAGTTGATTTTCTATGTCTTCATTATTGTCTAAAAGACAACATGTAATAATACATAAAATGAGCTTGATATTTTTGAGTGTAAAATAAACGTAGTCAGCACTGATGAATAACACGTAATTGAAAAAGTTGTTAGAGACTTAATATAAATAGTCTGGTCTTGATTTCTTTTCAAAGAGTGAGACCAGCTGTTTCCCAGCTAGTCCTAAGGCATGTTATATATTTACTCTTGTAAGATATGTAGTATTATAAATCATAATCAAAACTAACCCGGTGTTGGCTAGGGATGGTTTGTTTCTTACCCTTTCCACTCTCTTCTTTGCTCTTCTCTTTTCTCTTCTTTCTTCAGGTTGATTATTGCCAGCCCTATTTAATGCACTTCGTGTAGACATTAATAATCTCTTTATAAGTTAACACACTTTTCTTGCTTCTCTTTTTTTCTCTTATAAACCCCCTTCTTTATAATGTAAGTATTTAATGTCAATTTAATAACTGATTTACTAACCATTACTTTGTCCATTCTTTTGCTTCTGGTGGGCTCTCTTTTATTTTTATTTGCTATCTGAAATTATCATTTTTTATCAATGTGCGAGTAATTTGTGAATAAAGTGTATTTATCAGTAACTACAAATACCATCAGAATGAGCTCGAGTCCTCTTTTCTCTCTCTCTTTTTCATCAATTCGCTCTATAATGAAGATTGGCTTAGTTGAACTATTGCTTCTTTTATTCTTTCCTTGTACATACTGTGAAACAAAAGAGGCCATGCTTTTGTCACTCTTAGTCTTTGCTTACTTTCATGAAGCAATAAAGTTGATAAGTCAAAAGCACGAAAAGGCCCAAGGTGGGGCCAGTTCACAGGCACCAAATAAGCAATCATCCCATGTCGATCAACATATGCAACTTAAATTGGATACCATCAGCCAAGAAATGACTTGCATAAAAGAAACAATGAAAGAGCATATAGCTTATATGAAACAGGTGGTTGACCAAGAGAGAGCTAACAAAGAAACAGCTCATGCAAGAGAAATAGTTAATCGAGATATCGCTCGAATAAAGCACATGCTGCAAGAAGCAATGGTTAATCAAGAGTTAGGCCATCAAAATATTGTTAGCATAGATATATCTCTCAAGCATATGGTGGGAACAAGACTAGCTAGTGTACAAGATAAGATAAGTCGTTTGGAAAAGTCAATTAACCAAGTACAAGAACAAAAACAGGCAAAGGCTAAAGTAGTGGAACTATCAAATGAACCTGAGTCTCCTTCTCTACCAGCACCACGCCCTGCGATAGTAAAAGAACATCCAAATGATCCTCTGGACTCTTTACCACGACCACCTTCTACGGATTCCATTAATTCTGATCCATTTGAAATAGTTGATAAATAAACAATGTTTTATTATTTGCAAAAAAAGAAGTAATCACATGAGCAATGATGAATGAAAAAAAAGACTATAAAGTACATGCTAATAAAGACACATCTCTCTCTCTAATCCAGCCCGTCGAGCGTCATTCGAAGACCCATGTTGATACAAACAGCCGCCACCAAAAAGATGGTTAATACCGCAGGGCCATACTTGTCTGAGAAATCACCATACTCGTTTCTTTCGACACGATTGGCACGTTCATGATATGTATAGAGTGCATAGATCATCACAGACATGGACACGATCGTAAAGATGATAGCTGACATACGACCTACCTTATCAGAAAAATTGAGTAGACCGATGGCAAGACCACCGAGTAAGAGGGTAAACTTGAGCCAGTGGAGGAAGGTACGTTCGTTGGCAAAGAAAGTCTTGGCAGGAGGAGCCTTGGTTGGAATAGGGCGTGTACGACCAGTGGGAATAGATGGGTTGTTCTTCTTTCTGAGAAAGATAGTCTTTGATTTATTAAACAATTTGCTGAGTCCAGCAGGTGATAGCTGCTTATTGCTGTCAGAGGATGCGTTGTTTCTTGATATGAGTGGTGTTGATTCTGTTGCTTCAGCCATGACAGTTTGAACATGCTCATCTGTATGAACATCATGATGATTTTCATTATCGCTATTGGATGCAGATCCACTTCCATTAGCTTCTGGACGAGATAAACCAAAGACTTTGCTACGTGGCTTTCTGATGTCAACGTCCATCTGAGGTAACCAAAAGGGTAACACGTTGATCCTGTCTTCTAGTAAGGTAGCACAACCATGAATAAACTTTGAGAATTTGGGGACAGATTCGACAAGGTGAGAATTGACAAGTTCAGTGACCCATTGAGGTGGTTCTTGTCCTACATGTGTCTGTAATTTGACTTCGAGAACAGCATAAGGGAATCGACAGATGTCAGAATCAGGCAACTGTTTGAATGGATAATCTACGCCAATGTCCATACGGCGCCAATTGTTACCCGATCTCTGTCTACCATAGTTGTCTTCTCTGATCAAGGACAGCTCAGTATCCAAACTGATTCTGACACGAGCATCGCCTGGTAATTGAAAGGCAGTACGGTTATAGAATGTACGCATCATGGGATGAAGTCTCTTGGTTAGGACAGTATATTGAACTTCTTGAGCTAATTGTTCTAATTCTTGAATTTCCTTTTCTGATTTACGCCCTTTCATCTTGAAGAATAGTTCATCAGTTGTATATTCACCCTTAAGGAAGGCATTCAAATACTTTTCTTTGATTGGAAAACGTGCTTTGACGGACTTTTCACCAGTCCAATCTTCATGATGTGTTTTTCGTTCCACAAAGATGGTATTTGAATCCATGCCACCATACCAACGCATACGAATGGCTTCAGCACCCTCTGTCTTTTCTAATCTTCCCATATAAAGATCAAAGTCATCATTATCATAATAGACGCTTGTAATCGCTGAATCTTGGGTTTGAAATTCCTTGTTGGGATTAAAGACCAAGACGGGTAAATGCTTTAAAATGATCAATTTGAGTTCAGTGATGTTATCAGGATGGACCCTGCATTTGATAAATTAGCCAATGGTAAAAACAAGTCTCTTTTTTTTTTTTACTTACCAATATTTAGTTGTATTTCTCACAAAGGCTGCTTGTTTACCACCAGCAGCTGAATCGCCTCCTCTTTCTTTACCTCTTGTCCTCACTCGATCATAGAGTGAAGAGATACGAATGATCAATGCGTCATAATTTTCTTTATAAAATGGTTTCGCATTCAGTCTGACGCCAAACATTGGCTTTAATGGCCATCCTGTCACTTTCTATTGAATGCTGAGCGTGAATAACTATACCACGTGCGTGAAATGATTGGCTTACATCATGCTTCTTTATAATCTTCAAAAAGCCAGTATAGTTTAATCTAGTAAACTTGGCCAAGTCATGAACATCAGCTATAATATGTCCTAACTCAATTTCTGATGCAGTGAATTCATCTTCTTCTGGATTCTCCTTTTGACATAGTTCATCTACTTCTCTCGACTCGAGTTCGATACGTCGATTGATCTCTTCCAACTTGACACGTTGAAAGCTATAGACCTTATCCAACTCTTTCTCGAGTAATTCTACAAATTTGCTTTCACTCTCTTCTGTCCATACTTCACCTACTGCTCCCTTTTTCAAGATGGTCTTTAGATCATCATAGGCTATTGTATATGTCAATACATATATTACATGACTTTGATGTTTATTTACCAATATAATGAAATGTCCATTCTGGATTCAGTGAAGTTCTCAAAGTATGTCCAAACTTCATTCTAACAATATATAAAGAAAAAGAAAAAGAAAAAAAAAAAAAAAAAGAAATGCGTTTATTCAAACTCAATCAGAATTTGACCTGATTTAACTGTGTTTCCTGGTTGTACATGAATTTTTTTAACAACACCCGTCTGTGGCGTTCTTAGACTATTTTGCATCTTCATTGCTTCCACAATGACCATCTCGTTTCCTTCCTTTACTTGTTCACCTTCTTTAATAGATATAGATACAATCTTACCAGCCATAGGAGACTTCATCCTCTTGTTTTCTATTTTCGTCTTTTCTTTCTTTTCCATATATTTCAATATCTTTTCTTGTTCTGGACTATAAATGTTGATCCTGTACTATGATATACATAATGTCATTATGATATATATGTGTATATAAAATTTATATTACCTTGTTGCCTCTATACTGTATTCTGAATCCCATCCTTAGTTTATCCAAGTATTGAATAACTACCTCTTGATGGTCAATGCATGAATGAGCTAATAGACTATCCAATGGCCACCTTAGGCTAAACTCAAATGATTGGTTCTCTGTCTTGGACACGAACAGGTCATTTCCCTTGTGTTCAATTTCAACGCGTCTTTTATCTCGATTGCTATCTTCGTCCTCTATTTCTACCCACATGGACTCTACCGTTTTCTTGTTTGGGCCGCGCCAGTAACTCAACTCTTTCTTGAACCACATTGCGCTCGTCAGAGCAGCAATGTGGTTGATTGATGTTTTATTTAACCATTCTGGTCTGAACCCATTCGGATACTCCTCTGATAGAAAATGTGTCGTGATTTTCTTCCCGTCTTGAAACCTTGGATGAGAAAAGACGCCTCTGAGCAGAGGAATGTTGTGTGTTACGCCCTTGATGACGTATCCATCCAAGGCTTGAAGCATACGTTGGAGAGCCTCTTGTCTTGTCTTGCCATACGTCGCAAGTTTACAGATCAGTGGATCATAGTCAAGATGCATCTCAGATCCTTCGATAAACCCAGAGTCACATCTCACTTGATCCATCTGGGGCTCTCGATAGGTAAGCAGTCGTCCCACCGAGGGCAGATAGTTCGTCGGATCCTCAGCATAGACTCTTGATTCAAATGCCCAACCAGATAGTACGATATCGTCTTGCCGCAGATTCAGTGGATGATTAGCAGCAGAATAAAGCATGTGCTCGACCAGATCCAAGTGGGTCACATACTCTGTGATTGGATGTTCTACCTGCAACCGTGTGTTCATTTCGAGAAAATAAAAGTTCTTGTCCATGTCCACCAAGAACTCAACCGTACCCGCTGAATTGTACCCTACATGTTTAGCAAGTGCCACTGCCTGTTCTCCCATACGTCTTCGTGTCTCAGGATCAAGATGAACACTAGGTGATTCCTCAATCACCTTTTGGTTTCTTCTTTGAATCGAACATTCTCGTTCTGGCAAGTAGACCACGTTGCCATAATTATCACCCAAGACCTGTACTTCGATATGCCGTGGATGATCAATGTATTTCTCAATCAACATACGGTCATCGTCAAAGGATGACTTTGATTCTTGTTTAGCCAATTTGAAGCCATCTCTCAATTCATCTGGATTCCTGAGAGAGAGAAAAATATTCAACATTTCGAAATATATTCTCAAAAGGGAAGAGGGAATCTTACCATGCTATTCTCATGCCTTTACCGCCTCCTCCGGCGCTTGCCTTAATCATCACCGGATATCCAATCGTCTCTGCCATGCTCACCGCTTCTTCTACATCCTTAATCTCTCCATCATAGCCTGGTATGCAATTCACTCCGCTTGCCTTAGCAATCAACTTGCTCTGTATCTTATCCCCCATTGCCGCAATTGCAGATGCCTTTGGTCCCACAAAGATAATACCACGCTCTTCTAGTTGCTTTACAAACATTGGGTTTTCGCTCAAAAAGCCATACCCTGGATGCACAGCCTCGGCACCTGTCTGCTCGATCGCACGAAGAACGGCAGGAATGGACAGATACGATTGACCCACATGAACCGATTCATCTGCCATCTGAACGTGAAGCGCGTTGGCATCGAGGTCTGTGTAAATAGCGACTGTTTTGATACCCATCTTTTTTGCTGTTTTGATAATACGACAGGCAATTTCTCCTCGGTTGGCAATCAGTAACTTTTGAAATGTCTTTAAAGATGAGGGTTAATACTGAAGTTCTTTCATATTCTAAAACTAACTCGCTTTTTTTTTTTTTGTTTATATACATTGACGTTTTACTTTTTTACAAGGTTTATAGATAGCAGTACTGAATTGACATGACTGTTGTCTTGTCGTATATTTTGATAATGGTGTCATATAAAGTCGCTTGTTCCGCACAATGACCAAATATTGTGGGAGCTGTCTCTTGATCAAGATGGGTATTGATCGTTTTAGCACATTAACAAACATGGGAACTGTGTGAAAAAAGCACACCTTTTTATTTTCAGGGCATGAATTTATAATTCTGGGCTTTAAATTCTTTCCTTTCCCTTTTTCTCACTTTTTATTCAACATGTCCATGATAGATTACAAGAAAAGAAAAGATGCAAGACGCCCTAAAGTATTAGACAAGTATGAAATTATTGGTTTCATCAGCTCTGGTACTTATGGTCGAGTGTACAAGGCAAGATCAAGAAACAAGTAAAGTTGAATTAATTAAAAGAGAGAGAGAGAATTGTAATTGATCTATACTTTTTATTGGTTGCTATAGAGACGATCCTCGAGAATTTGCCATCAAGAAATTTAAACCGGATAGAGAAGGAGATACTCATCATTACGTCGGAATATCTCAGTCAGCATGTCGAGAAATTGCTGTAAGGCACACTCACACACACTTTATATCCTTTCAACTCATTTTCATTAGTTGTGTCGAGAACTAAGGCATGAGAATGTTGTGGCATTAGAAGAAGTGTTATTAGAAGATAAAGCGATATTTATGGTCTTTGAATATGCAGAACATGACTTTTTGGTTAGTTTAAAGAGAAAAAAGAAAAGAAAGATATGGACAATGGCCAACTCTATATTATAAATAGCAAATTATTCATCATCACTTGCATGCACAAAAGAAACCTATTCCTGAAATAGTCGTCAAATCGCTTCTATGGCAGCTTATTAACGGTGTAGCCTATCTTCATGCAAATTGGGTGCTCCATAGAGATCTAAAGCCTGCCAACGGTAAGCATGTTATTATGAAACCAAACAAAAAAATTAACAATCGTGTAGTCCTGTTGACAAGCGATGGTGTCGTCAAGACGGCTGATTTGGGTCTGGCAAGGTTATTTAATAAACCCTTAGCGCCTCTTTTTAATGGCGATAAGGTTGTGGTGACAATATGGTATCGTGCACCAGAATTGCTGTTTGGAGCAAGACATTATACAAAAGCAGTGGATATGTGGGCAGTAGGATGTATCTTTGGTGAATTGCTTGCTTTGAAGCCGATATTCAAAGGAGAAGAAGCCAAGATTGACAATAAAAAGAGTGTACCGTTTCAACGAAGTCAACTAACTAAAATAATTGAAGTCATGGGAACACCAACAAGTAAGTTCCAAAAAGGAAAATAAGTTGGAGGGTTATACTTAGTTTTTATAGAGGAAAGATGGCCATCAATAGATCAATTGCCGGATTATCCACATTTGGCATCATTTCCTCAGTAAGCCTTAGCAATCTTTGTATGCTTTTCTTACTAACTTCTATTAGATGTCCTAATAACCTGAAGCAAGTATACCAAATGATGGTGTGTCCTAAAAGTGAATCAGCTTTCAACTTATTATCTGCGTTACTAGAATATGATCCAGCCAAACGAATCACTGCAGAAAAGGCGTTAAATCACCCTTATTTTCAAGAAGATCCAAAGCCAATCATGAAGTAAGAATAACCTGATTTTATAAATACATGTACTCATATATCTGGCAGTGTCCTGGCTCATCAAAATATAGAATATCCTCTACGCCGAATCACACACGAAGATAATGACATCAAGTCTGCCAAAGCACCTGCCAAGGAGGATCTTCATGCGTCAAGACAAATGAAGAAGCCAAGATTGGCTTAAGAATATATTTATTATGTACATAAATACACATTTTCCATACCAATTTCTGGTAAATCCAGGATTCCACAATTACTTTTTTGATCATAATATGAACCTACTGAAGCCGTAATACGGAGCATCATGCGCTTCTTTAAGCTTGCACCTTGCATTAGGTCGTTCATGGCAGGTATGGCAACATTTTGATGACAATGGAGGAGATACTTGACAATGCGTGCCTGTCGCTGACGAACCTCTTCACCATGCTCCCAGAGGTGCCTTGAGATAGACATGTGTTGAAGGAGTAGAGCGATGAGTGAGTCACAGACCTGCTGGGCGGTCGGGCGAAGACGAGGATCTTTGGCAAGACATTGAGTGAAAATGGTCTGATAAGACCCATCCACAGTCTTGAGTGGCTCCATTTTGTAAACTTCAGGACAGACAGCGACTGAGGTAGGAAAGATGACACCCGAGACAAGTTGCCAGAGAATGATACCTAGAGCATACACGTTTGATGCCTGGTCAACTCGCATCTCGGGAGCAAAGTAAGGGTATCTGCCATAAAGTGTCTTACCTAACGGTTGTGTGTCGACGAGACTGAACTGAGTTCCTTTGATCAAAATATTTTTTGGTTGAAGATTAGGGTGTACTTTATCAGTCTTGTGTAAATCTCGGACGACTGAGGCTGTCATGAACGCAGTGCGATATATTTTATGGAAGCTCCATTGATCGACTTGGGGTATCAGTTGTTCTAGACTTGCATCTGCGGCAATTGAGGTGAGTCCGATAAGGTAGTCTTTCTTGTATTTCGATGGAATTGCCGTGATACCAACAGCGTGTTTCAGACACTAGAAATAAACAAGTAAATAAATGCACGAAACGGGGAAAATATATTTCTTACTTGTTGTGTGATGTCATTGACTGCTCGTATAGCCATGTTGATCTTACAGCATTTCCATGGTAATCGACAGTGTGCCAAATAGATCTGTCCTCGGATACCCGATGGTAAGGCCTTGATCGATCGAAACCAGGTATATGGAAGCCATAGCAGAGGCCGATCACACTGTTCGATCACTTTTTGTAATTTGAATGAATCACTGAAATAGTGATGCAATAGTTCATCGTATAGCGTGGCATATTGTTCATCCCTCGGTCGCCATCCTTTCATAAACATAGATCGATCTAGTCGTAGTACATCTGACCAGCAGATAGTGCTATCATGCCCCTGCAATAACTCAGATGAATACATCTACTAATAATAATTATTCTTACTTCACGTATAGGGTTCAAGAACTCGCTAGGATGCGTCCTTATGTAGTCCGAGACATCTATCATTGCATATGAGGAAAGGGAAGCTACATGCTTATTATCCCCCTCTTTCTATCTTGATCTACCTGTTTGCTTTTGGATCATGTAAATGTCAAACATCTTGTGTGAGAAAAAAAAAAAAAAAGAAAGAAAAAAGGGCAAATAGACTTGATATTTATTGACATGGCATCACGCCACCCACACTCACACATTCACACTCACATAAGCATCGCATCATGCACATATAAACCACCGTTACATGGCAATGTATTTCCTACCAACCAAGGAAAAAATAGATGTATACAGTATACCTGTCTTTTGTTCTCTTTTTCTCTTTAGAATAATACTCATGTTGCATGACAACATAATATATGCTCACCCGTTTTTTCTTTGATAGCACGAAAACATAAAGAAGAGTAAAGTGAGAAATAAACAAGTTAAAATGACGATAATCCTATAAGTAACCTCTGTCTCTTTCTCGTTTGTTTCGTTCCTTCTCTTTGTCTATAAAGAAGTGATAAAATCATGAACTCACATTGATTGGTTTAACTTAGAATTGGCTGATCGGTCATTCAATTTCCCTTTTTCAAAATGCTTTCCCTTTCTCTCTCTCTCACTGTCCTCTTTCTTCTTTTTTTTTTTTTCTTATTATTATAAAATAACCATTTTTATCAATAGAAACACACACACACAAATCTTACATGTTGCAGTAATGTCAGTTACACTATCCTCCTTCACTCGTTCCGATCCTGTTTCGATACCCACATCTAATAATAAAAATACGGATAATGAGCAATCTTACAAGGACATGATTAAGCAATTAGCTGCACAGGCGCCTGAACCATATGGGGCTATTCCACCCCTAAAACGAAAGCAAAAGAAAAAAAGGCCCAAAGAAACAGCAATACGACGATTATCCTATGTTGAGAATTGGCTTGCAGTAGACAGTAAAGAAAGTATACCTGACGAAGAGGATTTGGTAAGCACACATATGATTTTTTTGTATCTGTTTCTAATCTTTTATAGAAACCATCCTCTCCCTTTCGTAATTTCCTCTCAACTGATTTCCTGGTGTTACCTTTACATATGCCACCACCTTCATTAAGCGCACAAAATGAAGAACTTCCTATATATGACAGTAGGCCATCATCAGAGATAGATCTTCTTCATATGGAAGAAGTAGAAGAAGAGGACGATGAAGATGAAGAAGAAGATGATGAGATCGAGTATGATATACCAGATGAACAGCAACGACCTAAAACGCTGACAAAACAAAGATCTATCCCGTCGTTTTCCAAATCGGTCAGGCCGTCTACATCGACAACCAAATCCTATGCCATGTCATCATCCCCACCACATCAAGACGAATCCAGCAGTTGGATAGAAACACTACGTCGATCGCTCGTCCTGTCTACCTCCCCTCGCCAGGCCAAACAATTGATTCCGATGCCACTTCCACCACCTAAACCTCGTATGCGTAAGAGAAGATCAGAGGCAACGACACAGCCTAGATTTAATCCAGAGACGAATACATATACAAGAGATACCCGATCAAACCCTGATCATTTGAGAATGATCTCGGCAGAATTAAATATGATGAGAGCTAGAAAGCTATCAAGTCCTCTGAAGCCCAGAGGATTTTTACCGAGACGCACGGATGTGTTTATACGTGGTGAGAACAGACGAAAATCTTTATTATGTAATGAAGTAACTTGAATTCTCTTTTATATTATCTTTTGTTTATTGTAAATAATTATCCCCTTCCCCCTTTCCCTCTCTTTCCCTTCTCGTTCCTCTTTGCATATATTAAAATTCTCATATATATATATTATCTTTTTCTGCTTCTTTATAATTTAATAAAGGATATTTTTCTGTGTGTGAACAGAACTGATGTAGGGCAAAGAGAGGGGAAGGGGGCAAATAGACGGACTTAACAATTAAAAGAGTAATAGTAAGGGCAAACATTTACTTTACACAAGTGTAACAATCACTCTACTACATAGCATTGACAGTGTCAGATGGACGATCTTGCTTATTTCATTTGTTGGATGAATGAAAACATTTTATTTTTACACTAAGCTTACTTTGGATAAGGTCGTCTTTTTAAACATTGAAAGTCAAAGACACACGCATTGACAACCTCTGTTCTAGGCCATTGTTCTATTTTCATTCAAAAAGGTTTGTCATTAATAAAGAACTTTCATCCTATCCCTCAATTACATGGGTTGCGTCAGGGTGATACACTCTCATCATTACTATTTAGCTTGACCTTTGACTGACATGGCTCTTCCAGTACTAATGCTGTGCGATATTTGAATTACCCGCTTTATCCTTCTCCGCACCAGCTGAACGCCCATTTAATCATTACTGTCAAATTGAAAATAGCTCGACATGTTCATCTGTTAAAGTATTGACATCTGTCCATACTGGGCGCAGGTCTAGTAGCCAACTGTAGCATCTCCTGCATGTCATTCCTGCACCTGAACAACAGCTTAAAGATATTCGAACTGTCGTTCGAAAGTTCCTGCTGCCTTTTTGGCCAACTTTGTCCTGGTCTACTGTTATTCTTATGTGGAGTTATAAGGGTTGTTGTTAATATAGAGAGTTTTCTTGAGATTTTATAGGCTTAGGTGTTTGAAGTGACCACCAGATCTTTTAAAGTTGATCAAACTGTGAAGTATAAAGTAAAATAAAAGATAAAAAGAAGAGATCAGGAACTTTTATAACCAAAAAGGCTGCCTGTTTATTGTATATGATAAAATAAGAAGATAAGGTGAACTGCTTGTTTTTTTTTTTTTTTGAGAGAGGGGTTTATATACTTTTTTTTTTGATTTTTGTTGGCTTTCCTTTTCTTGAAATCAACGGTTGTTGATAAGTTAACCTTAGTTGTTAAATTAACTTTAGTTAATTTATCAACTAAAGTTGTCAGGATTCAGTTCCACAGAGTTACCCTTATCGGCATCTTTTGCGTTACAGGTTCCCGCAGCAACAGGTGAATCGACCACGATTCTTTCCCAAGTGTCAATTGACTTGATTTTAGCAGATAACGAACGAAAGGTACCATATCCGGGCATAATGGTTCGTAAGAGCGTTTGCTTAGCGGCAAGGTATAAAGAGACATCTTGCGAATTCTTGGCTGGCTTCCTAAGCCTAAAATGGGCCCAGTGTGAGACATTTCTTGCCAATGTTTCTGACAATTCTTCTCTCAAGCTTTCTAGACGAGCCATTTCATGCATAGCAGCTTTATAGTCTTCGTATTGCTGACGAATAAGGGTTTCAATTGTTCTGAGGAAATCCTTGTCATCTTCCACCTGCCAATCCTCGTTTGGTCCATAACGTGCTTGCTCTTGTTCTTCCGTTTGTTCATTGGGGAATATACTCAGGCCTTCAAGCATCCAGATGACGAACTGCCTTCTAGTTGTAGGTATACCTTCAACATCATATGCATCTTCAATTGGGTTAATGTGGCCTGCCTCTGTGATTTGCAAGAAGTCAAGAACGGCAGACAATGCAACGTCATATACTTGTTGCTAGTACAATTCAACTAGATAGATATCTAAATCCATTGAGAATGTTTCAGTAGCTTGATTGCTTTCCTGGTTCATTTTTGCTTCTTGATAACTTGATTGTGCAATTGTTCGATTTTTTTTTTTTCTTTTTATATATTTTTGGGATGTGTATTTGTGTGATTGGGTGTGTGAACTGTAAGATCATTGAAACAGATTGTTTGTTTCTTCATCAAATTTGGCTGTGACTTGTTGCTGGTTTTCTTGACACCAATGTACCTTGGGAAGTAAGTAGGGTTTCATTCTATTTCCATGTATCCTCCTTAATCTGGTGTCATCCGGATTCATACTTTTGATGTGATACGTGCCTTTGCCTAATATGTGCTGTACAACGTAAGGTCCTTCCCATCTATCTTGCAATTTTGCCGACCAAGATGTGGATAGATAGTCTCTGTAGATGAGAACCAATTCTCCTAATCTGAATGGAGGCTTGAGTTCTTTGCGTTCGCCTAAAACCTTGTTCTCGATTTGCTTCTTTTGAGACTGTTGTGCTCTGTTGATATTTTGTATTGCTGATTCTCTTATTTTGTTGAGATTATGTATTTGATGGGATGTCCGATGTCTGAGAATGGCGTCGAATTTAGGTGAGTTTCGTTCGTAAATGTGATAATCTAAGTCAAATGGTGTCTTTGGTTCGTAACCGTATAATAAGAAAAATGGCGTTTGCTGAGTTGATGCTTGTTTAATTGTTCGATATGCAAAGAGTGCAGCTGGTAGATACGCATCCCAGTCTTCTTTTTCTTCCTTGCTTCGTTTCTGTAATATTTATCCTAATGTTCTGTTGAATCTTTCTATTAACCCATTACTTTGTGGATTGTAAGGTGTAGTTGTCTTGTGAATAATTGAATACGTCTTGCAAACTTGTTGTAGTAGCTTGCTAAGGAAAGGCTTGCCATTGTTGGAAACTATAATAGTGGGACATCCATGTCTACATATGATCTCTTCGTACAGAAATATGGCAATCTTGGAGGCAGTTTGAAAACGGATAGGTCTGGCTTCAACATATTTGGTAGTGTAATCGATACCTGCAATAATGTATCTATAGCCCGTCCTGGACGCTTGCACATGCTTGACATCTAAGGCTACTCGATCAAAAGGCTTCATAGATACTGCTACAGGATATAATTCTTCATTCATTGATTTCTTCCCATACTTCTGGCATCTGTGACATTTCTTCATATATTCCATGATATCTTTAGTCATGTTATCCCAGTAATAGCGTGATGCTATCTTGTGTAAAGTGTTATTATAGGCCAAGCGTCCTCCAAGTGGGTGTTGATGAAATGAGTACATAATCTCCTCTGCTTCTTTCTTGCTTAAAACTTTTCGTATGATACTATTTTCAGTGTTGTATCGATAGAGTATATCTTTATAGATGGTGAACTTGGGTGCGTCTTTTTGTAAATATTTGGCTTGTTTCTTTGTAATGCCTACAGGCAGTTTCAAGTCTTGTAAATATTGCTTCAATGCGTCTATCTGATCTTGTTCCATTTTAATTTAACTGTGTTACGACGTTGGCTTATTGAGATGTTGTACAGTGTTAGGTAGTTTTGTTTGTCGTTTCAGGGCCCTAAGTTCTATTGTAATGTGATCTTCTTTCGTAGTTAACTAATTTTTAATATTGCGGCATTTCCAAAATTAAATTTTAATAATTGTCAATTGTGAGTACTGTTTCATGGTTGTCCCAAATGTATTGAGAATATGGGGAACACTCTATTACTGAATATTGTAGTACTAAGAATATTATGTTGCTGGGCCGACCTCCTCCTCTCTTTTTTTTTTGACTTGTGATTCAACTACCCTCCCATCCTTCATGTAGTATTTTTGTATTTTATGGTGTTTTGTGCTGTTTTTTGGATTTTTGTAGTGTTATGTATCATCTACCCTCCCGTCCTCCATGTAGTGAGTAATTTATATATAAGTGTGTTGATAAGTATATAATAAAATGTTGATATGTTCTAATATGTTGTTTAATATCCAAGTCTTGATAAAAAGTCTGCACTTTTATTCACACGTCCAGGTCGATATTTAATATCAAATTCGTATTCGGATAATGTGACAATCCATCGTGCGATGATTCCAGTTGGATTTGGTGCTTTGAGTAATCCCGTTAATGCTGAATGATCTGTTATAATCATAAACTTTTTTCCGAGTAGGTAAGGTCTGAATAACTTGACTGCCCATATAACGGCCAAACATTCCAATTTGGTTGGTGCGTAGTTCATTTCGTTGGATTTAAGTCCTCTACTTGCAAATACAATCGGGTGCTCTTTACCGTCTTCATCCAGTTGAGTTAGTACACAGCCTAGTCCTAACTTTGATGCATCGGTCACTAAGATAAATTCCTTATTAAAATCAGGCCTTGCTAATACTGGGGCTGTAGTCAATCGTTCCTTAAGTTTCTCAAAAGACTCGGTTGTAGCTGTAGTCCATGGAGCCTTCTTTTTAGTTTTCATTTGATCATGGAGCGGTCTAGCAATAGCGGCAAAGCCTTGTATAAAGCGTCGATAATATGAGGCGATCCCTAAGAATGATCTAACTTGAGTAGTTGTTGTTGGTCGTGGATAATCGACTATCTTCTTGATCTTCTCTGGGTCAGTATGTATTCCATCTTTAGTAACAATGTATCCAAGAAATTTCAGATGATCTTTAAAGAAGTGACATTTCTCTGGATTGAGTTTGAGATTTGCGATTTCTATGCATTGAAACACTTGTTCTAAATGCTGTAAATGTTCTTGTTCGTTATTTGAATATACGTTGAGATCATCAATGTAAGCTACTAAGCATTTGTTGATTAATGGTCTGAAGCATAAGTCAATCAATCTTTGAAACGTGGCTGGAGAATTTACAAGTCCCATTGGTAACATATTGTAGTGGTATGTGCCATATTTTGTAGTGAACGCTGTGAGTTCTTTACTTGACTCTTCTAGAGGTACTTGGTGAAAACCAGCTCGCATATCTAGGGCCGAAAATACTTTGGCTTTTCCTAATGCGTCAAGTAAATCGTCTATTCTTGGTAGTGAGTATGCATCCTTCTTTGTTATGGCATTCATCTTTCTGTAGTTAACCACCATGCGATATTCTCCATTCTTCTTCTTTACTAATATAATTGGTGCTGCCCATGGACTATTTGAGGGTGTGATTATTCCTAACTTACAGTATTTGTCCAATTCCTTCTTGAGGTAGTCCGCTTCTATTGGACTTATTCTATATGGTCTGTGCCTGATAGGCATAGCATCTTTGTCAATGATTATCTTGTGCTTTATGAGTTCAGTATGTCCAATAGTATCATTGTTCCAATCAAAGATGTGTTCATATCTACAGAGTAAGGCTCGTAGCTTCCTTCGCATTTCTTGTGGCAAGTCTCCAATTTCCATTTTGTCCAATTTATCTTTGTCGAGTAATGGTTGATCATTTTGTATATCTTCCTTATTGCTTATTTCTAGTGTACACATTTCAGGATCTGATCGTAGGTCGTAAGATGATATGACAAACCATTGCTAAAGCTCAAAATGACAACAACAACATGTATTCCTGATGGTACTGTTACTAGATCAGCAGAATACGTATGCAAGGCAGTAGCCACTAGCTGTGGTTTGGACACACTACTAGTTAAAAGCAACAATCTGTCCGAACGTTACGTATTAGTTATCTTAAAACAAATGGACAAGTATACGCGAAATGTTAAAGTAGTTGTATCACGAAAACGCCAATACATGGAATGTTGAACACATCACAAGTGGTGATCTTGTTTGTTATCAATCTTTTTATTTATTTATTTGAATTTGACAACATATTACTATATAAAATAAATGAGATAAAAATATTGATCTTTATCTTCTTGAGTGAGACCAGTGTAAACAAAGTAATAGACAAAATAGTTAACACTCCATGCACACCAAAACTTGACAAGTATAGAGAGAAAGAGAAAGTTTATACCCAGCTATTATGCTTTTCAGAATCAAGAATGCAGCTTTGTATTGCCATTGTCTCACGTGATACCACACCTATGTGCATTTTGTGCATTTTCCTGACCGACCTCTTAAAAAAATTTTTTAAACGTAATGGATCAAAAAACACACTGTGAAATATGTGAAAGAAAAAAAAGAAAATATAGTCAATAAATCACAGTAGAGTTTGCTCAAGCTCAGAAATGGATACTGCTGAGCAGAACAAAGATTACACTGGTTGCTTCCAATGAGGCTGCGCATCTAATAGAAAGGGACATTGAATGTAAGGCCACAGGCCCCTTTTGGCTCGGGTATTTTTAATATTTCATTCAGACACGCAATGAACCCGATGAAGCCTATCAATGTATAGTCGATATCATATGTTCCATTTGACATAATACTCTTTCTTTCTTACTTTTTCTGTTAATAAAGATTTTAAAGAGTGCGGCACATGAGCTACTCAAACCTGTGCTTTAGTTTATCCTCGTAAAATAAGAAACCTGATGTACCATTGATTGAAAGAGGCCAATAAAATAAAGAATATCTATTTTTGGAAATATAAAATCCTTTTATAAAATCAAAACACGTTTTTTGAATGGTTGCTGGGAAAAGTAGATTCAAGAGAAGCATGTCATTTTCTTAATTTGATCCGCCAACAGGGAACTCCGATATGCAAACAAAGAAAAAGAGAGGGAAGTGGCAAAACACATTTCATCCCTTGATCACTGGTCCTCACTTGAGAAATATCTTTATTCACTGCGGTGATACGCCCCTTTACCCCTTCCCTTTTATTCTTCTTTACTATGTTTAGATCCAAGACATAAAAGATGTGACACTAAATTTTTACTGAAGTTCAATGTAGCTCATGAAAATAAATGAATGCTAGAAACTATGTAAGGTTAAAGTGCATAAATCGATAGTGTCTGTAAAAGATACCGAATGCAGAAACAAATAAGGAAGAAAAGAGCGAGTGTGAAGGTACAAAAAATGAAGAAATTGTAATTAATAAAGTTGAGTTAGCTGAGACAATATAAATATAAGAAAAGCTTGTCTGGCTTCTCTGCTGCTTTCATCTCCACTCTCTTTTTTCTTTTTAAACTCTCTCTCTCTTTTTTTTTTTTTTTTTTTTT
>NW_019671918.1:794570-798552 GCF_002708625.1 Rhizopus microsporus ATCC 52813 | reverse complement strand
TTTTTTAATTATTATTATTGAAACAAGAAGGAAAAAGATGCCACAGAGATATGAAATCGTTCAAGATGCTGAAATGACCAAACCTTATTTAACCCCCTTAAATCAAGAAGAGAGTGATCCTGAAAAACATGCATTCATTTCAGACACTATAAAAGATACTTCATACGCCTCTTCTTTTTCACTAATGCACAGAATATTTTACTCAAAATATTTAAATGAGATAGCTGCTCAGCACTCACCTTCAGCTATAGCGCAACATCGAGAAAGTGCCCAAAAGATCGGCTGGATTCATTCAAGGCTGTCCCCGCCAGCTGAAATCAAGACCTTGCAAGATATCAAACACTTGATCTTTAACCATGAATTCTACAGACTTCTTATGGTTCTTGCCTGGCTACTTTTGGGAGGATTGATTGAAATATTTTTAGCTCAACTAGGCGATATGAGATACTTTGCAATGCCAGCAACAAGCAAGGTACTTGCTTAATTAAAACACTCATGAATAGCTCATTAACACATGATTGACTTAGCATCCTCTGATTGATCTACTACACGACGTGTTTCCAAGAGTCGAAAACTTCCAAATAGTAAACTACCTACTGACATGCTGTGTTGCTTACACCGTCATTGGATTTGCTATTCAATCACCTGACTGGAGCACTCGTTTTACACTCATTCGAAGATATACTTTTATCCTTGGATGTCTCTATATTTTTAGAGGCATTACACTTCTCGTAACCACACTACCCTCTTCCTTGGTCGATGAATGTAAACCACCAGAGACGGAAATAACGGGTTCTGTCGGAGAACGATTTGGATTTATTTATAAAGTCGTAGCTGGATCAGCGTTCGGTTGCACGGATAACATCTTTTCTGGTCACACATCAGTCATGATGTCGTGCGTCCTTCTGTGGCGTGCTCACTCCAGACTTAGACGACCTTTCAGTTGGTTACTGTATCTTATCGCTTTCACTGGTATGCTTATGATTATCGTTTCAAGATTTCACTATACTATTGATGTCCTTCTTGCTATCTGTAAGCATTAACATTCACGCTCTATCTGTTTAACTTATGCTTATTATAGTCATCACTTATACCACTTGGAATATCTATTTACAATACATAAGAGAAGCATCAACTCGTTATATATTTGGTTTCACAAAGCATGCAGCATTTGATGTCTTTAATACAATGATGGTAGATGGAGCACAAACTTATCAATATCTTGCATGGCAACCTCATGCATTGGGACAAGATTGGCTCATGCACCTGTGTATGTACGTCGATGGTCTGGACATCAAGTTACGTACGATAGGAGTACTGGATGAACAAGGCGAATGGCGTCCAATGATGAACCAACCAAGTTTGACCAAATCTATTGTTTAATCAATTACATATACATATACATAATCATGTACATTTATCATCACTGTTACTATTATTACTACTATTTTCTACTAATACTAATACTAATTGCTCACACTAATATAATAAAAAGTACTTTATTAATTAATCGCTGGTATACCCTTCCTTTTCAAATGCATCCCAATCGAAATCATCATAGTTTTCTTCATCATCATTATTATGATCTTCCTTTTTTGGCACATCTCGACCTTCCTGCTTGGCTAATATCTCATCATACCATTTTAACAATTGACTTTTTTGCTTAGTTGTGAAGCAAGGTACTTTTAATGCATCCTCAATCAATGGAAACGATGACACTTGGTCTGTCAAACCACTTTGTTGAATCAATACACATCAGTCATACGATACTGGCTGATATCATTTACCTTCTGTCAAATACAGTAAAGTAGGTCTCAATACATGCAAACAGTTTGTTCTTTTCTTTATCTGAAAATCTATAATCCTTTTTTGATATAAATAAAAAAAAGGTGCCAATATTATAATAAAGAAAGCCATACTTGGTTCTTGAATATGAATTTCTTTAATGTGTTCATTTGCTTTACTGTCTTTGCTGTGGGTGGTTTGGGTATATTTTTGGTATCGTCATGAAATTGTTGAATGCGTTGCTCCATTGTGAACAAAGAAGGGGAAAGAAAAAGAAATAGAGAAAGAGTGTGTGTGTGTGGCTTGTGTTTTTATTTAAAAATTAGAGTGAAGTAAAGGGCATTTCTTCCGTTGGTTGCAACCTAATTATGTATATCAACAATCACATTCTTCTAATAACAATAATAATTACCAGTTATCTGAAGGATAATGAGCTTCTCCTTCAATGATATGGAAAGTATAAATGTATCGAGAGTTTTTGGAGTAATTAGGTCCAGACTTGTGAACTACACTTCCATGGATGAGCACCAAGGTGCCTGCCTTTACCTCCTTCATTACATATCTCGATTCGTCCACCTTTAATTCTCCATCTCCTATAAATGTTGTGCCTGAGCCTTGAGGATCACGCACAAATCGACGGGTGATGGGTGTATCTAAGAAAGGGTTTATCACTGATACATCAATTCTTTGCTGAATATACCTTTATGTGAACCTGGTATAAACGAAAGACATCCGTTCTCTGCCGTACAGTCTTCCAATGCAAACCAGAATCCAACTGCGGATAATGGTTCAGTGTACAGAAAAGAAGAGTCTTGATGGGAAGGTACTGTTTTCGACAGTTAGACTCGCCTCATCTTTTTCTCTCTCTCTTTTTTTATATTACCCGGCCCACCAATATAGGGTTGTTTAAAGATAATCATTGATTGTAACAGTTTGGGTGATTTAAAACCAAGTTGTCTAGCCATGACTGACATTGTCTCATTCAAGGAAAACTCTCGATAGACAGGGTCCAAAGCATGCAAACCTACAATCAACAGGTAAAAATTATGCATATTTGAGGCCACGCTTAAATTACCATGACCAATCTTGTTGATTGCCCGCTCCTTGGGAATCTTTAAGTTGCCTTGCTCGTCAAAGGCGCCCTCCTCGAAAAAGTATCTTATTTTGTCCCCTGACTCCAAAAAGTAAGCATCGCCAACATGCTTATCCTTTGCTCCTGTGCTAAACTTGGTCATCGGATGTCCCTCAAGTGACATTTCTTCAAGTAATTGCTGAGCTCTATTCTTCAGCTCATTTGCTTTTTCTGTGGAAAAAAAATTTGGAATGACAAGACAACTACATGATGTCAATAGTGAAAGAGAAAGAGAACCTTTTCTTACCCGTCTCTTTCAAACTTTAGACTATTGGTTAATATATAAAAAATAGTATTAAGGTTTATTTACCTGTTCCAACTGCTCGTTTGTTAGCATCTGCATAAAAAATATAAAGAAGGGGGAAAAAACGGGCTTATTTCTTTTCTGTGATGCCGTGTGTACAATGTGTCACTTTGAATATTTATCAGCTTATTTTTCATAAATCATAAAGCAAACTGTTTACACTTTATCTCGCACTGACCACTTTTTGTTTACTGGATATGTTTGAATGTTTGTTATCCACCTCTTTACTTGAAAGTTTCTTTGTTCTTTATTCCTTCAGCTTGAAAAAACTGGGAAACAGTTTCTCATTTATCTATCCTTAGATGCATATGTATGCATTCCCCTTTAAAATGACCTCTTAAGGTAGAGAATTATCATATGAATTGCCCATAAAGCTGGATTCATGTCTATTTATTGATCTGTTACACGAATAGATAAAAAAGTGTTTATTTATTTATGTGTAATCGGATGAAATCCCGAAACACAAAAACATCCTCTTGAAACGCTAACATAACTTTAATATTTGGTTTAATACTAAAACTTGTAACAAAATAATGGCAAATCATATGATAATACTTCTTATTTACTTCGATCTGCATTACTTTTTTTTTTTGAAAAAAAATATTTGTCATGGTAACAGCTGTCATGATGATAAATTGTTGTTTGTTGCTATGTTTATTCTACTTGATAGAGAGCATGGAGAAACTTGCTGGTGCGGTTTACCAAAAGAGTAGTTACCGGAACAATCGCTCCGTTCGGTAACAACAACAACAACAACAAAA
>NW_019671918.1:789782-794470 GCF_002708625.1 Rhizopus microsporus ATCC 52813 | reverse complement strand
TTTAATACTAAAACTTGTAACAAAATAATGGCAAATCATATGATAATACTTCTTATTTACTTCGATCTGCATTACTTTTTTTTTTTGAAAAAAAAAAAAAAAAAAAAAAAAAAAGATAATGATAATAGAATACTCATGCTTACCATTTTATTTTTACATAATAGAGAGCATGGAGAAACTTGCTGGTGCGGTTTACCAAAAGAGTAGTTACCGGAACAATCGCTCCGTTCGGTAACAACAACAACAACAACAAAAACCAAATATCATATATCACCTTCAACTATAAAGAGGAGGGAATAAAAGAAAAAGAAGAAAGTTAAAGATAAAAATCAAGTGTAATAAATAAAGCATTATTAAAAATAATAGTGAAAGTCGCTTTGTGTTTATTCGCAAACATTTATTTTCAACACAATAGAGCCACATGATAGTCCTTAGCTATCCTATATTTGATTGTTTGAAGCCAAGGTTTATTTTTACTTCTTTCTTTCTCTTTTTCTTTTTATAAACGATCAGCAAAAAGGAAAAAGGAAAACAAATAAACTGCTCTTTTATTTCGTTATTTTTTCTCTTTTGTTGTCAACACGATACACGCCTTTCCCTTCATGACTGAACTTCATAACAACAACGTTTATTACTCTTCTATCAACTGGCTTGACCGTGATAACAGCAATAGCAATAACCCACAAGTAAATAAAGCAAGCCTTCATCAGTTACCTCCAATTCAGCAAATGAATAACTCACCTGGAATGGATAATATAGCACATCATGCTAACAAAATGTACCCTAATGCCAATTGGAAAGAAAATAACAGCTTTGATGAAGATCATTCTCAATACGGCCAACCAACACCTTCTCCTTCTGCTTCTACTGAACGAAGTAGCAGCAGCCGATCAAGAAAGCGTGGAGTTCCATCTACCAAAGAAATACATGTTGAAAAAAACACCGAAGGAAAGCCTCCTTATTCTTATGCTACCTTGATAAAATACGCCATCGAAAACAGTGAAAAAAAGAAATTGACCCTAAGCGAAATTTACCAATGGGTAATCGACCACTACCCTTATTACAGCTCAGCTGGCACAGGCTGGAAGGTAACTAAGCTTTTTCTTTATTTCAATTTCTCTGACGATTATTTCTAGAATTCTATTCGTCACAATTTATCTTTAAATAAAAGCTTTGTCCGTGTTCCGCGTCCGATTAACGAACCTGGCAAGGGCTCATATTGGCAAGTGGATTACCGTGCGGTTGCAGAATCAGATTCAAGAACTAAAATAACCATGCGTAACCGTGGTAGTCGTTCCGGTAGTGACCCCGCCAAGGCGCCTCCTTACCATCTACCTGACGATCACTACCATCAGCGTTTTAATCGTGATACACGCTCACTATCGCTTGATTCTAACATGAGTACAAAATTGGCTATCTCCGCGGGTAGCAACAGCAGCAGTAGTAGTCCAGCAACGAATATGCCATTCTATCCAGCTCCTTTCAGTGCCTTTGCCGTTGGTTACGATAATCGACACTTTGGTCACCACCACCATCATCATCATCATCACAGACACAGTGTAGATTTCACCAGAAGCCCATACTTGACTAATTATGAAATGTATACCACTCCTCAGCCGGTGGACAGTCCATATTCTTCTCATCCTCATCATATCCATAGAATTCAATCCGCATCCAGTTTGCCTAAAAGTAACGCGACGGCACCACCAACACCTTCTTCTAGCGGGCCATTTTATGATTCAAATAATAGTAACACACAATACATCTATTCAAACACAGTAGTGCAGCAAAGGCATCAACAGCACCCTTCGAGTCCAATAAAAAAGGAGCCGACTGATGGCTGCTCTACTCCTCAACCTACTTGCAATAAGCCATCATCTACCATAAAAAACGACGGATACGAGCCATGGATGTAATTATGGAGCTTTCCTTCTTTTTTTCTTTCTTTCTTTCTTCCTTTTAGGCATATGATATTATATATATATAATTGTCATTTTATATTCCCCCTCTTCCCCCACACACACAAGCGCGCGCACACGCAAACGCACACACATATAAACATGTTTATTTCAATAAAGTTGCTATTTTTTAAAGCTTGTTTTCTCTTTTGTTATGTAGTTCATGAAACAGTTACTTGCGGTATTTGAACTATATCATGCGCACAGGGCAACCTTAAGATACACATTATTCTCCTCTCTTACTGATTATGGACATTGATATGATTTATTAAATGATACGATGCCCTGTAAAGCTGATTTAGCATGGTAAATCCCTTGTTCAGTTATTTTTTTCCCTGAATGTTCATAAAACGTGCAGAAAAAGCTGAGACACATCTAAATGTTTGTGGTACTATTTTGATCCCCCGTACCTGGTCTTGTTTGTTTATCTTTTTCTTTATTTAAGAAAAAGAAGGGTTGCTTATAATAATCATTCATGCATAACTGTTTATTTCTCGAAAACCATCCGTGTCAATACGTTTGTAGCTTTAAAAAGATTTGTTTGTTTACACTAAAGACCTGTTAATAGGAATGTTTACTTTAACGCCTTAACTTTGTTTGAGGGTGCAGCATTTTATGACAATCAATGGCATTGTCTGTTAAAAGAATGTACAGGCGCTGCAAAAAGATGCCGTACTTAAGATGCAATGTACCATGTATTTCTAAAGCATTATTGTATGTCTTGTTGCTGTAAATACATTCTTGAGCCCCCAATGATGTTTTACTTATAATCTATCTCTTTCTTTAATCAAGATACTACTGTTAAAACACTACGATTAGAATTGAAAAGACACTAATACGTTCACGACCTTCGTAAAAAAGTATAAATAAATTTGTTTCGTCCTTTAGAAGGACATCACTGAACTCCTCATTGCCTGGTGTTGGTTTTCTCTTGATGTAACAATTGTATTTGATACATTTGGGCTCCATGCCTCCGAATAGCCGAGACAGATAAAAGCAAGTACAAATCTTATTTCAGCTGAGTCGATTTAGAAAGGAAAGATTGGCACCTTACACATTATTAGCCCAAGGAATAGAAAGCATGTCAGTGATACAGTGTAGCATTCATCTAAAGATCTTTTTTTTTTTTTTTTTTTGCTCTCCCTCTCCTTCCTTCGACTTTCTTCATATATAAAGCTTGATGCAACATCTTTACTTCATCGATGAGATGGTTATAATAAATACGTAGCGAATAATGAATCAGCTTTTGTACAATTGAGCGATTAGAATTACCCAACTCAATGAAGGTTATCCCGTGACGAGACTGGCTGCAGAAAACGGCTATTTTCATAACGTTTTAACCCATATCATGTACTGAAGCAATCCTTCAAACCACTTGACTTTGTATCGCTCTGTAGTATGGCATCAGTCTTTCTTTAGTAACGGGTTCCTTATTTAGTTTTTGATTTACTACCGTAAGGTGATTATTACTTGCATCATTGTCGCTCAAGCTATTAATAGTAATTCCATATAAAATCATACTATTATGATGGATAATGAAGACTACCGACAGATTATATATAGACAAATGAGATAATATTTAAAGAAGCTTGATTTGAAGAAGCTATTGACAGGGTGAATCACCATAGGGTTACTGAATCTGAACCTGGAGAAAGTTACTATTATTGGCTATTCACCAAGAAATAGTAGATAACTGTATTCATTGTTAAAAATAATTTTAATATCCAACAGCTAGCATATAAAGCAGATAGAACCGAGAATATCAGATAGTGTATTCAACTTTTGCAGTAATAAAATAATACTGTTGCAGGGCATATAAAGGCCCGTTCCTGGATCCTACCTTACTGATCACGAAATAGTCAAGCATTGGGATGAAAACGATGGAACTGCTGACTGAATTCAATGCGTGACTACTATCTAAATAAACATTCGAGCCTCTTTATAGAACCCACGTTCGTCCATACCTGAATTCTGCTCTTTCTTTTATTCAGTGACCAATGAGATACTCTTGCTTATTGTGTGGTGAAATTTTCTTCTTAATTAAATGCATCACAGATCCAAAATGAACCTATTTCGCACACGCAAAAGTCAAGAAATAGAACAGAATGTTTAAAAAAAGGAAAGTATGAAAGTTCCTGGATTCTGTGAAATTTTAAAAATGGGAACAGGTCGTACAAAAGAACGTGCAGCAATTCTAAGCTTAAGGCTTATTGCAATCCATTGAGTCATAATAAAGAAAGACTAACTGAATCTTTTCAACCTACAAGTTGCATTGGTTGTATATCAAAGTAAATAGGCTTAAGAAAAAGAAGAAAGCTATGCTATTCTTCTATTCTTCTAGAAAATAACGTAACAATGCGTAATTTATCTCCGTACCACAATTCTTAGTGGAGTCAGAACTGTAAATAGTAAAGGTATCCTATTTTCTACAATTTGGATTAACATGCTACTAAAAATATCTGTGTCTGAATATGTTTATTTTCTTGGGCGAACCGTAGCCGTCCAGGAGTTTTCATATAAAAAGGGTGGCCTCATCCTTTGCAATTGAGATACAACAACACGTCGCTCTTTTTCTTTAACAATGAGACTCTCCTTTTCTATCTTACTCCTAGCTGCTTCTCTTGCCAGCGTCCAAGCTGCTTCTACTAACAAGGCTTCTGCATCTTGCCTTGTCCCTGGCAACCGTGGTATGGGTACTGGTGAAGGCTGGAAAGACTACTGCTGTGAAAA
>NW_019671918.1:789337-789682 GCF_002708625.1 Rhizopus microsporus ATCC 52813 | reverse complement strand
AACCGTGGTATGGGTACTGGTGAAGGCTGGAAAGACTACTGCTGTGAAAATAGCGATGACTGCCGTGAATCTTGCATCAAGGGCAAGTGCAATGGAAAAGCTAACCCTAAACCTCCTACTGATCCCAGCGACGACAAGTGTCTCGTCCCTAGTAACCGTGGTATGGGCACTGGTGAAGGCTGGAAAGACTATTGCTGTGAAAACAGTGATGACTGTCTTGATACCTGTATTAAGGGCAAGTGCAACGGAAAAGCCAACCCAAAGCCCCCTACTGATCCCAGTGACAATAAGTGCCTTATTCCTAGCAACCGTGGCATGGGTACTGGTGAAGGCTGGAAAGACTAC
>NW_019671918.1:780850-789057 GCF_002708625.1 Rhizopus microsporus ATCC 52813 | reverse complement strand
GATGACTGCCGTGAATCTTGCATCAAGGGCAAGTGCAATGGAAAAGCTAACCCTAAGCCTCCCACTGACGATGGTTCTAATAAGTGCGTAAACCCCAAAAACCGTGGCACTGGCACTGGTAAAGGCTGGAAGGACTACTGCTGCGAAGACAGCGATGATTGCCGTGATACCTGCATCAAGGGAAAGTGCAATGGCAAGGCTGACCCTAAGGGTGCTAAAACTCTTAACTAAGTTCATATTGATTCAACTATTTAGATTATAATAAATACAGATTAAATTGTAAAATGCTCTTATTATTGTTAAACCGCAAGGTTGTTATAGTCAGCAAAAAGCATATTCAACCATGAGTGCTCGCAGACAGACTTGATATTCAGAAGTACATTTTATTCACAAATTATTCGCATACTGATAAAAAAAAAAGATAATTTCAGACAACAAGTAATGATAAAAGAGAGCACATCAGAAGCAAAAGAATGGGATATACAGAAATGATTAGTAAATCAGTTATAAATTGATATTAAATACTTACATTATAAAGAAGAGGATCTATAAGAGAAAAAAGAGAAGCAAGAAAAGCGAGTTAACTTATAAAGGGATTGTTAATATCTTACACGAAGTGCATTAAATAGGGCTGGCGATAACCAGCCCGAAAAAGTAAGAGGAGAGCAAGAGAGAGAGGTCAAAGGAGTGGATGGGATCAAAGTTTGGTAAGAACTAAACTACCTGCAGCTAGCATCAGTAATATTTTCGATTTTATGATCTATAATACTACATATTAGCTTCTTACAAGAGTAAAGAATATAACATACCTTAGGCTAGCTGGGGAATAACTGGGGAATAGCTAATCTTACTTTTTGGTCCAAAGGAGAAAAGAAGAGGAAAAGAAGCCAAGATCAGACTATTTAAACAAAGTTTCTAACGACTTTTTCAGTTACATGTTTTTCATAAGTGTTGATCACATTTATTTTACGTATTATTAAATAAGGAAGATAAAAAATCAACTATAATGTTAATTGTTACTGATCTTGTAATGTGTACGAATAATTTCTGAACCTTCTATATTACACCAATCATTTTGGATGTTTGGCCATTTAAACAACGAATAACTGTAAATGTGATATAAAACACATCGGGTGATATTTCTTTACGGCATATAGGAAAGTATTTCTTATTGAATGCTTGTTATCTCAATAGATGGTCATTGCTCTATAGTAATCAAATTGTAAGGTCATAAAAGGCTCTACACATAAGTACTTGTTTGCCTCTGGTATGTTTTATGTTATGCGCATCATTATGCCCTATATCGAGAGTCCTTGAAATAGTTTGTAACTTGAAGCCCAAGATAAGCAAAAAGTCTACGACATGTACCTAGAATGAAGCAACGTTAGCCATTTTTAGAAAGCTAAACAATATTTAATTTCCGAGCGATTTCTTCTCTCATTTTATGGTTTTAAAAGAGAAATCAAATGGATATGTTGCTGACAGTTTCTAAAATTTGAAAAAGACTATTCATGAATGATCAATATTGATTGGCCCTCTGTTATGTGAACCATACCATATAAGCCATTAGCTTCATATACAAAATTTACCCCTGAGTGGTACTGTTGTCAATACAATCACCGCATGATGCGCCAATTGTGACATTGACATCTACTTGATTAGTTCAATCATAGACGAGAGCTCTATAGAGATCATTTAGTTTAGCACAGGGCTGTAGGACCCGTTTTTTTCTACCACTTTCCAAATCTAGAAGTGGACATTGAAATCAACTTTTTTATTGCGTCATTACAATATTGATAAGACCCTTTTGAGTAGTAGAATAGGTACTGGTTGTCACTGTAAATAATAGTAAAAAAACAAAAAAAAGTATAAGATGCTTATGATAGCTTGATATAAGCATTGGGATATGATAGATTGTCATGCCAATAACAAGAGCAGTACAAGATAATTCATGACGACATCATGTTGTAACATTTAATCTGATATGAACCACCTTTTGGTTTTGGGAATTAAAAGGAAAATTTTATAATAATATATTCACACACGCTTATTTGTCAATTAAAGAGACAATGCTGCTTATGATCCAAGCCCAAGGCAGACAAAGAGAGAAAGGGAGAGAGAAACCCATCCCAATTGTAGCCCAACAATAAGGAAAAAGAGAATTAATGCATATAGAAAATTCGAATCCCGAGTTTTTCTTTTTTTTTCCATAAAACATCAACAAATAACATAGTTTTTATTCTTTTTTCTTTTCTCTCTCTTTTTTTTATTATTCTTTAATTCTTTTATAATATAACGCGTAACAATAAAATGCCTTCATTAACAGCTGAAAAGGTAGCAGATTATTTGCCCTTGTCAGGCAAGATGCCCCATATTTCAGGACGCATCATCAATGTCACGCATCAAATCCCTTATCATATATCAAGATCTGCTCCTACTATGGTTGCTGATGAACAACAGCCGTTGTCTGTTAATGAAGATGGTGATGTTGCCGCTGCTCCTGTATCTAAACTTGCTCGCCATCATCGTCGTGGTCGTACCTTACGCGCAAAGTTCCATGCTGCCGAGTGGACCATCACTCAGAGTAGAGGTCATCTTGCTTTACACGCTGGTCTCCAAAGCTTACGTGATGAATATGAAACACTGCATATCGGCTGGACTGGTCCAATCAAGGATAAGATGAAAAAATCTCCTCTTCAGGCTGAAGAACTAACAGATCAAGACAAAGCCAAGCTGGAGTCTCTCTTGATGGAAAAGGGCCGTATTGTTCCCATCTTTTTGGATAGCAAGTCTCGTGGTCATTATGAAGGCTACTGTAAAGAAGGTAAGCATATATTGGGTGAAACCGGGAGAATTTTAACATCTAAAACAAACATATATAGTACTCTGGCCCTTATTTCACTATTTGACTTGGTCAAATGACTCAGATGGTATGGCTGAAAAGCAGTACTGGCAAGACTATGTTGCCGTCAACCAGCAATTTACCCAGACGATTGCTTCTCATTACCGTCCTGGTGACATAAGTAAGTATTGTGCGTGTGTTAAAGCTTGCAAAATTTAAAAGTATATAGTCTTCATCAATGATTATCATTTACTACTTGTGCCTGAGATGCTTCGTGAAATCATTCCTGATGCCCCTATTGGTCTTTTCCTTCATGCTCCTTTTCCAAGCTCTGAAATCTTCCGATGTCTGACAAGTAAGTTGTAAAACAAAATAAACAAGAACAAAATGTATAACTCTTATTAGCTCGCAAGGAAATTCTCAGTGGATTCTTAGGCGCTAACCTTGTGGGATTCCAAACTTACTCTTATGCTCGACACTTTATCGGTTCATGTACTCGTGTTCTCGGTTGTGAATCAACACAGACAGGGGTCAATTGCAATGGACATATCGTCTCAGTAGGTACATTCCCTATTGGCGTTGATGCTAAACGTGTAGACCAGTTCCGTCAAGAACCCGGTGTGGCTGCCAAGATCAACGCGATCCGAGCGATGTATGCTGGAAAGAAAATCATCATTGGTCGTGATAAGCTTGACTCAACAAAGGGTGTCGTTCAAAAACTGCATGCATTCGAAAAGTTCTTGCGTGATTATCCCGAATGGCGAAAGGAAGTTGTCCTCATTCAGGTGACAACACCTACCTTTGGCGACAATTCCAAGTTGGAAGCAAAGGTATCTGAACTTGTCAGTCATATCAACAGCATGTATGGCTCTCTTGAATTTACACCTGTTCATCATTATTACCAAGATGTTGATCGAGATGAGTACTATGCCTTGTTGTCCGTTGCTGACGTCGGATTGATCACAAGCTTAAGAGATGGTATGAACACAACGTCACTAGAGTACATCATTTGCCAACAAGAACAGCATGGTCCTCTCATTTTGTCCGAATTTACTGGTACTGCTGGCTCACTTAGCGCTGCTTTGATCGTAAACCCATTCGATAGTGCTGGTGTTGCCAAAGCTCTGAATGAAGCGCTGACGATGAGCGCAGAAGATAAAGCCACTCGCCATGGTCAATTGTACAATTATGTCTTGGAACACTCTGCTGCCTATTGGGCCAAGTCATTTATCAAGCAATTGGTCGAAAGCACACAAAAGTTCAGTCTACAGTCTCAGGCTACACCTGCGCTGGACGTGTCGAAATTCACAAAGGATTACAAGGCTGCAAAGAAGCGCTTGATGTTCTTTGACTATGATGGTACTCTGACACCTATCGTCTCAGTACCCACTGACGCCAAGCCTTCGAAAGAGATGTTACAATACCTTCAAGAGCTCTGCAATGATCCTCGTAACGATGTCTGGATTGTTTCTGGCAGAGACCAAGCCTGCTTGGAAGACTGGTTGGGCGGTATCAAGAACCTCGGCCTAAGCGCAGAGCATGGCTGCTTCTGGAAAGCGGCTGGTTCAGAACAGTGGACAAATGTGCTAGAAGACATCGACATGAGCTGGAAGAAGGATGTGACGGAGATCTTTGATTATTACACGGAGCGTACAGAAGGTAGTTTTGTCGAACACAAAAAGTCCTCCATCACATGGCATTACCGTATGGCAGATGAAGAATATGGTGAATTCCAAGCCAAGGAATGTCAGAATCATTTAGAAAACTCTGTTGTTTCCAAGATGCCAGTTGAGATCCTTGTTGGTAAAAAGAACTTGGAAGTACGTCCTATGATGATCAATAAGGGAGAAGTAGTCAAGCGTATCATGGCCTTGTCACCAGACGCTGATTTCATTGTGTGTGCTGGTGATGACAAGACAGATGAAGACATGTTCCGAACTCTCTCTGCTACTTACTTTGCTCGTTATCAAGAACAAGTAAACAAGGGAGACACTGATACCACATGGGCATCTGCTAAATCCTCATTATATTCTATTACGATTGGTCCACCCAAAAAGAAGAGTATGGCTAACTGGCAAGTAGAGTCACCCTCAGAAATTATTCATCTTTTAGGCACTATGGCCAAATCAGATAAAGAACAATAGATAGATAATGTTGTTAATAAAGTGTACACTGTATTTTTTCGCTCTTTTTCTCTTTTTTTATTATTGGCTTTCATCTACAGGATCATCAAATTGATGTCCATTCATCTTTGGTTGTTCAAACACGGATTCCAAGTGTCTCAAAGCCGCCTGTTGTACTTCATTCAATTCGGCTTCATCACTTGGGGCATAAAACTCTTGATCACTTTCCTCTTGTTCTTCCATAAACTCCTTATCTGGATGAAGCGCTGCACATTCTGACATGGCCAAATAGATACCTTCCACTATATAACAATGTATGTTTATAAAAGAGTTTCTTTTTTTGTATTTCTTTCTTACATGCACCACTATCGCGTGGAATTAAACGAAGTTCAGTCACGGTTTCCTGTCGATCATATTCGTCTTCAGGTAATTGTTGGTTAGGAAAGAAGATTCCAGAATCGAGTTGACAATAAATGTTGGGTTGACCGTCTTGTCTTGAGATGGCATGAATAATGATGTCTGGATATTCTACAGCAATACCTGACTTGGAAGCTTCTGAGTAAAAGTAAAATTGTCTACATGGAAAATGTCAACATTATATATCGTTTTATAAATCAACCTACTCTTCACAAACAAACATGTCACCAAAGAGTGGACCTTCCTGACCAGCTAAAGGAGGAGAAACGAGTAAGGCTGTATCTCTTTGAATATGTCTTGCTTTCAAAGTTGACTCATCAGGTGTTTGAGAAAGTAATGTCACAGTCATGTATATATGGATTAAAAGAAGAAAAAAAAAAAGGAAAAAATTATTATTTCATGCACACACGCTGAAAAAGACAGGGAGAAAAACACATACAGTTGAAATTATTTATGGAAATATGCATAATGTAGAAAACAAACAGCGAAATGTATATAAAAGATATATGATTCTAAAACTTGAGAGAGGGGTTCTTCTTCTTCTTCTTCTTCTTATCAGCTAATTTTCTAGCATGTCTTTTACTACGAGGACCACTTGTTGAAATCTTCTTCTTTGGTTCCTCTTCTACTTCCATCATTTGTTCAGCAGGTTGACTTTCTTCTTGTACTTTCTCTTCTTCCATTTGGTCTCCAACTTTAGGTTTATTAGCTGCTTCAGCTTGTGCCTCTGCTAAACGTTGAAGACGAGCCTCTTCTACTGGCTTGAATATCTTTTCTCTTTTAATAGCTATCATTCAATTAATATTTGCTTAGTTTTTCATTAATATACTTTTTACCTCTTGTTCTCTTCTTTGCTTGTGATCTTAAACTTTTTGCCATTGTGTAGATTAAAGAATACAATTTTTTTTACTCTTTTTCAAAAGTGATTTTATTTCAGCAGCCACATCAAGGCAAAAAGCAGTCAATTATCGGGATTTGATTTAAAAGATGCTTCATGAAAAGTGATATTTATGCAAATCATAGTTGTTTATCTTCTTTATTATTATTATTATTATTATTCAAAACGTATATGTTTTCCAACACGCTCTTCTGCTCTTGTGTCGTCATCATCATCACTTCTTCGCCTTCGTTTCTTGCTTCCTCTCAAATCATCATTTTGACGGGTATACATCATTTCATCCATGTTTGCATATATATAATCAACCATAAAATCATCAAGTTCCTTTCTTCTTTTCTCACTATATCTAGTTTCTACCTTGATGATAGATGACAATATTGATACCGGTTCCTTTTTCGATAATCGGGATTTTAGTAGGCTAGAGGCTGTTTTGAATATTAGCTGTAAATAATCAAAATGCTGAAGTGCTGCTGTCACATTTCTTCCTACAATGTAAGGTCAGTTACTTTTATATTTTCAATTCTGCATGTACAAACCTGGTTCATCAGGGTTTATAATGAACAATTTTCCACTTTCATAATAATAGTCACCAAGTACTTTGTTCATCTCTCTCATTGGATAATATTTGCCCTCATCATTTACGCTGATAATATGTTTTGAGGCGTCAAAGTCGTGAGCATAATAATCTAATAATCCCAAGAGTAAGCGACCATAGTATTGTGGATCAGTAGATGTAATATCGGTTGGTTTATGGAGCTGTAAATAGCTAACGATAAGGCAAATGAGCCCAAAGTTACAAAGCCCTGCTGTCTTTGCTGACAACGGCTCAAAGGTCCACACATTACGTAGTCTGAATGCTGACAAGGATTGCTTTAACACCATAAACAGTGGTTTCAACTCTGGATATTCCTTGATCCATGTCACTGTTCTTTCTGAGCTTGTCACGTTGCCTTGTACGGAAATATCCACTGATACCCCATTGCTTAGACGGCCTGTGATGATGGGTGTCTACTAGAAGAGACGTAAGAAAGTATTACAATCTATTCTTTTATTGTCTTACCTTTGCTGCTCTTATGAATTCTGATCTTTTAAACATGATTCGTCTCCTTGCTTCTCTATAGATCTTGTTTAATATATTTCGCGGCATGACAGGCTTATCAAAGCGAATGACAATATCTACGTCACTGAAAATCAAGTTAGATTTATTAATTGTAATATTTCATTTACCTTGAAGGAAGTGCAAGAGAAGTAACAAAAGATCCAAATGCTTCTACAACAGGCATTGGACTAAACATGCTCTCAATTAGCCATTGGATCATATTTAGTGCATCTGATCTCAATCGTTGTTCACGATCTGTTGGTGCAATGTATT
This sequence comes from Rhizopus microsporus ATCC 52813, assembly GCF_002708625.1. NCBI lineage: Eukaryota > Fungi > Mucoromycota > Mucoromycetes > Mucorales > Rhizopodaceae > Rhizopus > Rhizopus microsporus. Next base: position 781,405 of record NW_019671918.1, on the reverse strand, counting down.
TTTCAAAATCAAGAATCTCTTGAGAGAGTCTACAGTATATTAGTTTTTATTTCTTGTTTTATTGTTTCAATCAAACCTTGATATGCTGTCTGTAGTTGAAAGAGTCTTTGGACTACTCCAAGGTGCATCCATTTCTGCAAGCGAAAAAAGAGAAAAAAAAAAAGAAAAAGAAAAAGAGGATTAATGGCATTTATTTCTTTTTATGAATATGATTGCTTTAAGCAACCCTTTCCCTTTTTCTTTTTTGTCAAGAAAAGACTCTATCTTTGAGTATTCATTCATGACAACGAATATTACACAAATATGGTCATTTGTGTGGCTATGGTGGCTAATGAGGCTTGTCATGTTTTTAAAAGAGAGAGATAATGCTGTATGTTAATTTCTTTATATGCATAAACGGCTTATTATGTTATTTGATGCCACCCACACATAAGAAGGGCAAATTAGAGCCGTTTATCCACAAGATGACTGGCTGTAATATTATTTATTTCGTCATACCCTTTTTTTTTCTCCCTAAAAGATACAATGATACTCTTTCTTTCTTTTCTTTTTTTT
>NW_019671918.1:714393-780750 GCF_002708625.1 Rhizopus microsporus ATCC 52813 | reverse complement strand
TTTTTTTCTCTCTCTCTCTTTGTATTTAATCTCTAACTCATGAGCATATTTTCTAATCTCTTTGGTAACCAGAGAGCATATACAAGGCTACCCACTGCATCCATCATACGACCCAAACGATGGCGGCTGATCACAATAATTAAATATGCCGCTATTATCATAATTAGTATTGTAATCACCTTCTTTGCCATCTGTCAACTTCAGCTGAATATTCGAGTTTACCTACGTAACTGGATATCCCATGCTGACGATGCATACTATGCACCCTTGGCTGGTTGCTTTGATAAATTACCCAAGGACAGTCCCTATCTGACAGGTCAGAATCACTATGTGAATGACCTATCTCCAGGCATAAGCTTGATGGAAGACTATGATTGCTATGATTTTGCAGCAACAATTCAACCAAAGCCAACAGAATCCAAGGATACAATCATCTACCATGCCTATTGGCGTGCAGATCTTGCTCCTGTAGGACCAAAGCAACTCTCGACCCTTCGTTCCTTTTTCGCAACACAGAACCCAAATAATACAATTGTCTATCTTTGGTCCAATGGCGATCTATCGCAATCACCCGTCGTCAAGGAGATAAAGAAGCATGTGGGTGACCGATTACAGACAAAGATATATAATTCACATGAACTATCCAAGGGAACGCCCATGGAAAACTCTCCTCATTTGGACTTTAAGGATGCCAGTGGTTATCTCGATGGTGACCTCATTCGACTGTTGGTCATCTATCACTATGGTGGTATGTGGTTCGATATGGATTCGCTTTTTATCAGAGACATGAGTCCCCTCTTGGAGCAGGAATGGTTGCTTCAATGGGATTGCTATCTCCCCAATGGATTCCCGTTCAATGGCGCATTCATGCGATTCCATAAAGAGTCACCTTATCTTTGCGAGATGCTGTCCGAGCTGGCATCGGGACCATTACCGAGACCCAATACGATTGATTGGGGAGGATATATGTATTATAGAATTTATAGACGATTGTTGCATCATGGCATCAGACCTTGGTCAGTCCTTCCATGGTGCTTTACTGATTCTATGGTTTGCTCACCAAAGAACTCGATGCCAAATGCATTTATTGAAACTGAATTTTCAAAAGAAAGACTATTGAAGACCTTTGCCTACCACTGGCATAATCAATGGAAGAAAGAACCAGGATCTTTGTTCAGATTTTTGGATGAAATGCACAAGAATACAACTGGATGGTAATGCATATGCCCTGTACGTATATATTATAAACACTATTTCTACTTAATAAATAAATGAAGAACTTTAAACAAGATATAGCGCAGCAGGGTTCAACTATTGTCTAGAGAAATACATAACTGATTATTTATGCCATTTCGTACTATGATTGTAGTTACTGACAATTGGCAACTTTGAATGTGTTTCTCGATAATCTACCTTCTTTTTCGTCATTCATTTCGATAAATGTTTTTAATAAAACAAGGTAAAACATATCCTGATGGCGTCAAATGAAATAAACAAAAACATTGTTGGCATTGCAATGAAAAAAAAAAAAAAAAAAAAAAGAGCATGTTTATTTACTGTGTTTTATATTATACACAAAGAAGGAGGCGGCAGACCAGAGGGCGTTTCCACTTGCGAGATCTTTTTGATTTTTTTTTGCTTTCTGTTATTTAGATGTTAAATCGTATTTTAATACTGAGAGGGTAAATAAGCTACAGTTCCAAAATTGAGACACACCATTGTGCTGGGGAACAATTCTTCGATTTGGATGTCTGGCTGTTTAGGCGAAGTATTATTGTCTGTACATCGTCATCTAAGCCGTCGGTGAATAGTCGTAAGCGTCTAAGTTCCAGGCGACTAGTCTCCAGCTCGGATTCTTCCGTAGCGGATTCACGTTGTTGCTTCCTGGCGCTGGAAGTACGCGGTGCTTCTGAATCATTCATGGTCTAGTCCTGGTCATAGCTTGTAGTGCGGGATACTACATATTGCTGGTCTACTCTGGGGTGATTAGCACGGCCAAACACCGTTCTAGGAGAATCTTTTGCACTACTGGAAGAATGAGATTCCATGGGGAACACAGGTAGACCTTCCCTAAAAAAGACCAAGGGACGGGCATCGTATCTGTGGCTATGGCGTCTGGATGCTACTTCCAACTCGTGAATCTGAGGCAGTTAGTAGTTTTTGCCTGATGCGAAGCAGTCCATTGTCAGAGGGCCCTATGCTTGTTGTAGCTGCTGGAGTAAAGTGGGACACAATCGCCATTCCATTCGACGTGATGCTGAGTCGGCTAGACTCAGACCAAAAGGTATGTAACTGAGCTTGAGGCGGGTACAAATGTCGAAACAATGTCTCCATAGTTGAGCTGATAGTTGCATTAATAGTGTCGAATGTGTCTCGCCTGACGTGTTTGATGTGAGTCATTATAATAACTCGAGTATAATCTTACAGTAGGGCATACATTCTACTTTGCACTTCTCTATCGCATTTGTTAAGAATAGCTCTTCTTAATAAAGAATCTAATTCGCAAGCCATCGACTTAACAGCCTTTTTTCAATAACAACTAAAGGTGAATACAACACCACCAAAGTCCTTCATGTAAACGATTGAGGTGATGTTGTCATAGAATATCTGAAGTACTTTCCCCTGAAGTGCTGAATTGGTGACTACAGAAGCGCATCGACATTTGGTATACGTTTCTTCATGATAAAGTTTTAATTAAACTTGCTTCAGTTGCTCTAATTCGTCATACGGATACAATTGACAACAGTCATTGTTTTGAGAGTAAAGAGACTTATCACTAGATTTTTTATTAAGAAATATTTGTGTTTGATCTGAAGGCTTGAGTGAGTTTGTTGATGCTCCAACACAGATTACAGGATTTTCATCAATAATGCAGCTTGATGTTACCAACAAGTTACAGCTGAAGAAGCCGATTATTAGCTCTATACTGTTGCCCCTATCCATCAGTTGAACACACACACAGTCATAGCTATCATTATGGTCAGGTATAGATGTTTCCTTATCTGCAACTGAATATTGCTCAGCATGCAGGTCATTATACTTTTTCCTACCATATTGTTGTAATCAACAATAGAATTAGCGCATCAAAGGATAAGTCCAACAGTTAAATCCACTAGGATGTTCCCTTAGGTAACATGGTGTTGTTGACAAATGAATTAGGATCATAATCAGCCACAAGCAAGTTCATCAAGCATGTAGACACAAGTTATGACGCAGACTTTCAAATCATTGACTATGAATACCCTTATTCTAAATGCCCTTTTAACAGGAGCTTTATATTATCGAATAAAAGAATTCTAAATGTATTGACCTGTCTTTTTGATAATATAAAACGCATATGAACCTACACAGTTTATAAGCAAAGTTTTTATACCATTCAACAAAATGCAGCCAGCAAAGGGTTGTCACACAGCATATTTAAATTGCGGACTATCTGACCAGACACCCCATAGGCGACTCTTCACTCTATGAAAATTGAAGAAAAAGTCGCTTTCTGGTAATATAGTCAATGAAGCGCAGCATTAGTTATTTAGTGCCTTGGACTTTCTTGTATTCCTTATTATAAGGAATAAGTACAGCTGGCGTCCATTTCGCTGATTTACATTGGCTACAAGGCATGTGACACCCACAATAGATAATAAGCGTTTTTGGTCCTTTTTTTCTTTTTTTTTCCTTACCGTTTTTTTTTTTGAGTTCTGAGGCACAACTTGCAGCCTTATTGAGCGTCAAAGCTTGGTAAGCCAAGGATTCTGTGATAGACAGTGTAGGTATTGTGCCCCTCCATAAGCGCGCCGATATGCAGCTCTTAATCCTACTGGTTCGGAGTTTTTTGGGGTCAGATGTACTTTTTTTCTTGTGGTTGATCCTGTTAATCAAAGCTGTAATGGCTTTGAGAACTAAAAAAAGTACCCCAACTAGCTTATTTAAATCAATAAATAATAATAATAAACGCTTCATTTTACCACACTGAATATATTACTTGTTCATTTGGCTCATTGTCTGAATTTGGTATTCTGCCGTTTGTGTATTTCCTTGAGAGAATAGAGTGAGAGAGAGAGAAAGAGGTCATGGAAAAAATAGTAGCTTCAACAAAAAGAGCAGTTTAAGTAAGGTTCATTCTCTGTTACATAGCTTTCTCTTGGAGTCCTGCTTTAAGCTTATGTACTTGTAAATAATTTGTGTCTATGGCTTTAAGCGTAGTAAATCATTTACCAGGAGATGTTGTGTATCCTCATAGCAATTGTCTTTTATGCAGACAGGTGACTTAGTTAGACTTGCTTCTCGCATTCGTCACTATGTGATATTTTGCCTAAAAAAACGATACATCTAAATTTTTTGGCTAGCTGTCCTAAATAAGCCTTTTACTCTGATGATTTGTGACATAAATCAATTATTAAGGAAAGAAAATTAGCATGATAACGAGCATAAAAATTTGTTCTTGGCGATTTCTAATTCTTCATTGCTCTTGATCTTTCCTCTATCAAGGACACTATCAATAAAGTTGACAGAGAAATTTCTGGCTTGGAAATAAAGAGTCAAAAGACAGCAGGGTTTATAAGAGAAGAATGCAGCCTTCGTAAATGGAAGGAATCTTGCGGTTCATGCAAAGTGGTTTAATAAAACCCCCTCTTCAACAAAAGGCTACTTCTAGCAGCCTTTATTGGTGCAATACTGCATTCGGTATTGTTAATGTAGGTTCGCGTGGATAAATAAGGGCTTTGAATGTTATTCTTAGAATCGACCAATGTGATTGTTTTGGCGGGTTCTTCTTATCCTGACGAAAAACAAGAAAAAAGTTATTGAACACAAGAATCCAAAAGGTAATTCATCAAAGTAAAAGAGAACTATTTATTATCTACATAAAATGTTTTTTATAACGACTAGAGTCAATTTCACCATGACATGAGACAGGTAAAAGCGTTTTTAATGTATTTCTATAAAATAGTGTAAATAAAGAAAGTAAACAAAGCGTTGCGTAACTTACTTTAACTCGGGTATCTTATCTTCCGTCACAGATTCGTCTAGCCACAGCTCGATTCGATCACCACGGTACCGTTTGGAGACAGCGACGCCGACGGTACCAAGCATGATCAATCCAGCGCCGACGAGTGCAAAGAGAATCGATTCAAATACCTCGTCCAGCAGCTTAAGATTGACCTGGACGTTCAATCGACCACCCTTTTTATTGATTGGATCTTCCCACATAGGCTTGACGCCTTGCACAAAGCAGAATATGTTTTGGTTGGGTGCTAATTGGGATGGTTTCTTTTGACATGTTTCCTTATAAAGACGCCAGCGACAAACAAAGTTCCAAACCGTGTCACAATCAAATAAGGGCTTAACAGATTCAAGATAACTATCTGCTTGTTTACTACTATTGTCTGTAAAGTAAAACGTGCAGGGTACAGCTAGCGGTAAGGCCGAATCAAACGGGATGTGCATTTCGTTCAATTGGGATACAGCATGCTCATATCGAGTTGGATTCTCTTTTACCTTGATGGGATCTGCCCATACAGGAATATCTACATCGTCTTTTTTTATTTTTCATCGTCAATATATGTGGCTCAATTGAAATATATTATATGTATATATACCATGATTACTATGCTCGATTATACTCTTTTTGACATGCTCACATGGTTTTTCCGACTCTACAGACGAAACACTCGATGCTAGCGTACTTTGAGTACTCTCGGAACTAAATCTTCGGACCAATTCCGTAGATGAATCTTCAGATTGAAAAGAAGTGCGCCGACTATCAATGATAGGTTGTTGTTGTTGTTGATTATGTCGAGATGGTAAGTCATGTTCAGGATATGAGTGTCTTCTCGGGACAATCATGGGTACATGATTTGGCGTGTGCGTTAAACTAACCTGTCTTTTCATTTGAACAGGTGACGGCATTGTCCGTGTCCAACAGCCTTCGAGAGTGGATATAAACAGCACATTATCGAGGGCAACATCAAATGGTATCTTTGATATCGAAAGTGGCTGTTGTATGTCTTTGATTGGAGTCTTTTTACTCTTTAATTTATAATGATGATGATGATGATGTGGAGAGGGTAAATGAACTAGTAGAGTATTCGATGTATTGATAAAGATATGTTGCTCACTCATGAATTGTTGAAGTATATCTTGATGATGTAGATTCTTCTTTCGGTTGGCTGTATAGCGATAAATAGTAAATAACGTCTGTTGCATGACTTGTTTTAAAAAGAAAGGGAAAAACAAAAAAAAAAGAAATGATTCAACACACAGACATATTTCTAAAAAATAAGGTACAAATAAAAAGAATGGGGTGTTATTTTTTTTTTGTAAACTTGGAGTAGCCAAATATGGACTCGCTACTTGGGTCATGTGTTCAATGCAAGGTGTGTCCCTGCTGAATGTAGTCATAACAAACAAGATTATTTCCCTTTCCTCCTTGATCTAGAAGTAATGAAAAAATAGCTTGGATTCATATGAGAAATAAATATCTGTTTTTTCTTTTCTTTATTTTTTTAAACCTTTCAACAGCATCATGTTACTACAAGAAAAAAGTGGTGTGCCTTTAGCTGAATGTCAATGATTGAATATTGTGGTGTCACAATTTCCTTTTACGTCTCCTGCAGAACAAGTGCACAAAGGATCCGTGTGTTAACATAATGAACTCAGTGCCCTAGTTTATACTTTTTATAAAGTGCTTTCAACGAACAAAGTCGTAGCGAATTAAAATCGATTGGATCCTGAATCACTAGTGAGCCGTAACTGTATTAAAACCCTTATTACCATGAATATCCCCAAGTCGATTGGACTGAACCCTACTGACTTCTCGAAACTTCTGTCGTCTACATTAATTTCTTAAAAATGACTCTCAATGAAATGGATAAACATCCACGTATGAGATTTCATTATATAGTCATGGATGACGCACCGATTCACACGCATGAAAACATGAAGAAATATATTAAGTATCGAGGCTATACATGTATGTATCCTCTCACTTACTCTCCTGAACTTGATCCGATTGGACAGTTTTGGGCAGTAGCAAAGAGTAAGATGAAGCACCACAGATTTTTGCAGAAAGACACTTTATTAAAAAGAATCACGGTAGCTTGCAAAGATATGGAGAAAATTCACTTCAAAAGGTTCGTTTCGCATTCTTACAAGTATTGGGATAAATGTCAAAATAGGGAATCCATGTAATAGACACTGACGGTATCAGAAGCCACTAGTACGATGATAATATTGAATGAGATAAATAGCATTATTTTACAAATTATTCGAAAAAAAAAAAAATCGAACACTTTAAATTTTGACCAACGTTACATGCACCAGAAAACAGGCTAATGCTACGGGCGCTTCCTTGGGGCGCTATCTATGTTGTCACTAAACAATTTCACACTATCAAAGTGTCTATCTAAGCTAAGGCTGCCAAGTTCATTCTCTTTGATATAAAATACGAATTTATCATAATTACACGTGCTCTTGCATCTTTCTTGATCAACTGACAACATAAAACTAAAATAAATCAAGAAATAAAGACATTTCTTTCTTATCTCTTTCTTCCTCCTGGAAAGAAACACAAACCAAGTTGGTTGAAAAGCTTTGTTGGACGGCATCATAGGTAATGTGTTGAGACAGTGTCCGCAGAAGTAGTCTAACTTCTGGTGCATTTTCTGGTGCACGTAGTGTTTCCCTTTCAAAAGCTTATCGTATATTTAAAGCAGAACCCTATTAAAAAAGAGTTATTGAAAGAGATAAGCATTACAATTGAATCCTACAAAATTGAAGGAGAAACCCAAAATGAAAATAGAAAAGCAAGCGAATACAGGGCGCTTTCTAGAGCAAACATGAAATCGGCCATAGCAAAAGAAACAAGTTTGATTCTTACAGAAGACGCATGTCCTGTTTCAGTTAGTGATAGTACTGTCACTTTTGACTTCAGCTTAAACTTTGTAAGTAGCTTACTCTTTGGTGTTTATTAAAAAAAGTGATTTACGTTACTAAATTAGTCTTCTTAGATGCAAGAACGTGTCGACTTCAAGTTTGAGAATGACAGCGGTTCTGATTTCATAGCAACCATTTTCAAAAAAAGAGCTGCTGCCATTCACAAAAGCAAGTATAAATTCGACGACCAAATATCTCCAGAAAACCTTCATTCCATGACATGTGGTCTGTCATCCGTTCTGAACTTGAGTTGTGAATCCCAAAAGAGCCTTTATAAGCCTATTTAGTGGCAAAAACTTCAAGGCTTCTCTTCTGAAAGATACAAAGCCAAAGTTCTTGAAAGCATCAATGATTTGCATTTAACGTGGAACTTGATCTGTGCGTTCTGTGAAGATGACAACAACATTTATCGAGGAATGAATTATTTAACAACAATAATAACAACGGTGATCGACACTAATCCCTGCCAATACAAAAAGTGTTTGCTTTTTGAACATGTACTTCAAGTTGTACGAGATGAATCTCGGTTGCTTTCATTTCTATACCAAGCTGATCATGATAAGCTCTCAAAAATTAGCGAACAGGATATTATCACCTTTATTTAGGCACCGATTTTCAAAAAATTCTAAACTTGGAGCAGATCATTCACTTGAAGACTGGTGAAACTGTTACTAAGCTTTCAACGATGCCGAAACAAGAGCTATACCACGACAATGCAAATGTTGCAGGTTTCAAAATTGATTTGAGAACTGTTACAAATATTAACGAAGATGAAACTGATTTTGCTGTTTGTGAGGTTGCGAAAGACCAAAACAAAGCAAAGCTGTATCACAACATTTCAAAGCTTGTTCGTGAAGCCAAAAATGTCCTTCACTATCTTTATGTTTTAACCGGTCGTAAGAGAATGACTCTTTAAATTCTTGGGCCATTCAAATATCTGGTCTCAATTGCCAGCTTCCTACAGCGCACCATGCGCGCAATAGATTATATGTGGCTGTGTCTCAAGACTATGTTGACGAAACGAAGACTAAGGATGTGGTGGCTCTCCTCTCATGGTACAGAAGACTCTTTTGAAGCCCATTCCTGCCACCACATCCTTAGTCTTCGTTTCGTCAACATAGCCATTATAAGCAACCCAGATCGGAATGTGTACGCCACATTGTAGCTATCGCTAAGAGCACCAGAGTCTTTCTTTGGGGTAAAGTGAGCTAGCCTCCCTCAAACGAACAAATAGAAAATGGACAGTTCTGATAAATGATCACAGAAAAGAAATAAGATGGTATAAAGGATGCCCACTGTTGTATTTGGATTTGGATAGGTTTAAACAAAGTAGAAAATACGATGAGACTGTGTTGTATCTTTATTCAGAATAAAGTGAAAAGAAAAGAGATGATAGCACAATCTATAATTATATATTAAGAAGCTGAGGTATTTAAACTGAGTTGGCTATATTTGATTAAGGTGTAACAGCTCTTATAGCAGCATTAGGTTCAACTCTAGATATTGTATTTAAGCACTGAATAGTAGCGTGGATACTACACCCACAATTTGGTGCTATCCAAATTAATGGAAAACATTTACTGTATAAAAAAAAGCAATAAGGGATATAACGAATAAAAAAATCCAACAAGGTATATAAACAATAAAAAACGACTAAACGCTTTTTTCAACTTTTGCTTTCTTGACTCGGCTGCTTGTTGGAGTAAAGAAAATGACATGATGGAGGCTGGGTTGAGGAGTAACAGTAGAGACATCAAATACTTCTCGAAGTCGATCCACGTGTTGGCATTTGTTCAGAGAATGTTCTGCCACTATACCTGTTCGCAAAATGAAATGCTAGAGTATTTCAATCAATGATTCCTGTGCCAGTTGCCTCCTCTCTCTCTCTTTTTTTGGGGGTACCTTTTAGGCAAAGAGAAGTCGCAGGGTATTCTTGAATTGAGCCATGCCACTTACAGAGGTAGGGATATTTAAGATATCAATACTATTTGCAACATATATACCATGATGTTCAACCAAACAGTACAGATAACCGGTCTATGTCACGTATGAAAAGAAGAGTAATTAACTAATCGTTTGCGAGTCGCGATTAATAAGGCTGACCAATCTAGTCCATGGCGACCATGGCGACCATGGCGCCGATCTTTTTGTTGAGGTCATGAAGATGGTTGAGGATGGCGCCATTGACATGTAAATTTTTGTTTTGTTGGATGATGGCTTGGGAAGTCGTGGCAGAGGGTTATTTAAATTCGTTGCTTGACAGTTCCAAGGACTTGATATCCTTGCCATAGCGAATCAAAAGGCCAACCTTACGCCCAAAAAGTTGATGATCAGCTGAGCGTGAGTCAAAAACAATATCATTGTATTATCGTTCATTTTGAGTGCAGTCATAAGTAGTTTCGCCACTAACAAAAATCAAGGCAAACACTTGGTGCACTCAAAAATGCACTCAAAAATAAACCAATACCACAGGCGCTGCCTCTATCCACTACCTATGATGTCGTCAGCAAAACTATTCAATGTGTAGTGTCAAACTAAACATGAATTTATGAAGTTACCATATTGAATTGTCTCTTTTCAAGAAGAAAGAAATCAAAAATAAATGCTGTTATTTTTAATTTTATGCTGTCAGTCTATTAACAAAGAACCAAGATCAATCACGTGTAATTATGTAAATTCGTGTTTTATATCAGAGAAAGTGAACTGGGTAGCCTTAGGTTAGGTAGACACTTTGGTAGTGTGAAGGTATATAGTGACAGCATAGGTGACGCCCCAAGGAAGCGCCCGTAGCACTAGCTTAAGTGCATTTTTGAGTGCACCAAGTGTCTGCCTTAGTGAGAGTTGCCCTTTATTGTGACATTTATCCCAGCATTTGTGAGAATGCTAAACAAAACCTTTAAAATCATTCAGCTTTAAGCTACAAGGTACTTTACTGATTCTCGTCATCAATATCTCCTTTTTCAAGAACCAACTACGTTTCACTTTACTCTTAACAACTGATCAGAATTGTTCAATTGGATTGAATTCGGGAGAATATAGAGGTAAATAAGTATAGCAATAACCTCGAGATTCAATGTACTTGCCTATGCCCTCTCGCGTATGGATAGAGGCATTATCTATTGCCAAATAATGTCTCTTAATGTATAGATATTGGTCCATTTCATCCATTGTTGCCCTTAGAAAGCTTATATATTGTCCTGTTACCGCCCTCTTGCTTGTACTCTTAATACCTTCTCCTCGCTCTCTCTTTCTTGACGGTGGCTGTGGAGGTCTTGGGCTATGTTTGATTAAACCTGTAGCTGATATCGCGCCCAAGATGGTATTTGTCTGTGCTCGAGTTTTTGGCACCGTAACTATGGCAGATGTGCCTTTTTGCGGCCAGGCTATACTACGTTTCATGCTAATATGAAACGCAGACTCATCAAGGAAGATGCAGTTTGTCGTAAAGCCCATGTCCGTTTTCTCCCACTTATGGACCCAGCCCAAACGTTCTTGTATCTTTTTCTCATTGCTCCTATCGATAGGCTGAAAACATGCCTCCTTAAGCGTCAGGCTGTACTCCTTTCTCACAAAATATAAAGAGTATTTTTGGATACTTTCAGATCTTGAAATGTTTGACGCAGACGGTCCATTACCTGTTCCAAGACGGACTATGGGTTTTCATCAATACACTTTAGAATGACTCTCTTATGTTCATCCTTGAGAACACGTGGACGACCTGCTTTTCTAGATTTCTCAAAGCTGCTATCAGGATCTCTTTCGTAATCTTTGGTCCATCTTTGTGCAGTACGAATATGGACTCCCAACCGCTTTGCGGTCACAGAAGGATTCAAACACTTGTTTAAATTTTGACACTTTTTTGTGTAAAGACATATGTCTTTTATGATTGCTTCAACTGTATATGGTGCCTGAATAGAACGGCCATAAGATGATGCATCAATCCAATAACCTCGCGCCAATACTGATTGCTTACTTGAAGCTATTGACACCCTTTCCTCCAGTTGAAAACCTTGGCTTGTCAGTGACTTTTGTCTACGAGGTTCTAATGAGTTACTCTAATAGACCTTAAGCTCATCTATTCTCAAAAAAAAAAAAAAAGCTTGAAAATTAATAGAGTATATTGCTCTGAGCCTTCTTTACGATTTTATATCGTCTTGTAGAGTGTTTATAAAATAAATCCCATTGCCCCCTTTTTATCGACAAATAACATTATTTTTTTTTATTTTATTTTATAAAGCTATTTTGAGCGGAACCGTAAAGGTGTGCGTCTTAATCCACTTGCATAGAATCTTGGTGAAGTATATCGTCTTGAGTTATTTAAGATATCTAACTTCTTTAATCTTATGGTCTCTTTCTGCTCTATGTTTGCGTCTTCTTTATGCAGTTTACTCTCTATCGTAGTTAAAAAGTCTAATATATCTGAACTCTCTGGCATACGAAATATCGGCAGCTGTGAGGTAGGAGCAATATCTTCGGTTTGAAGTGGTTGTGTAAACTCCAAGTCTAAATCATCCATATATTCAAGGTCAGTTTGAATCGACACTTCTGTGAACTGTGATGATGGCTGTAAGGGCTGATGTGTAATGATATTATTACCACTTCCTGGTGGTAACGGTTCAACAAATGGTTCTAACGTAGACATATATTGTGCAAGCAATTCATCTACTACAAATAGATATACTATTAGTACTTTTCCCCTTCCTTTTTTGTGTGTGTATCAATTTACATTCTGCTTGCTGCTCTTCTTCAAGTGGTCTACTTGAGAAGAAAGGTTTGGTATTTTCATTTGATAATCCCAAAAGGGGTCTGTGAAGTGCAAAAAAGGCATTATGTGCAAGTTCTTTTTCTGGAATATTGATCACAGGTACAAATGATAGAGGCTTTTTCTTGTTATTATTATTGTTGTTGTTGTTGCTATTTGTGCTTGATTTCTCTTGTCCTTTATTTCTTAATTTCACTTCTTTGGCATCATTGTCACAAGAAGATGAACCAAACCGTGATGTGATATATCTTGTCGTGTTTGATTTGTTTAATTGACGAACTAAACGATGTCTACACAGGAACATTATGTTTCAATAAGAAAAAGGACTCAATTACTGCTTTTTGTCCCCCCCTCCATTAGAACTTCCCTAAATATTTGCCTTTTGATCCATGATTGGTCAGCTGAGCTATATCATACTTGCCTTTTTAAGTAAAATGACTGGCTTATTGAAGCTGACAAATGAATTAGAGTCAAAATGCATTAATACCTTTAGCTGTTACGGGTGAAATAGGGACTTTACTTTGGTTTTATGAACTATAGCTTTTATATCAAGCAAAGCAAAAAAAAAAAGGATAAAAGATAAGCTAATGAATATGGACTATCTTGACGTCATTCTGCATAGATTACATTTTATTGCTGAATTAATGTGTACAAGCAGATTAAATATTCATATGTTCTCCTTTTTACTAGTAAAATGACGACATAAGCAATCAAAAGGAAAAGAATCGCATTAGTCTACAGAGATTGAATAAGCTGTTATTATGATACTACAAAAAAAGAAAAGAAAAAGGAAGTTAATGCCTGTGTACATCCAGGGCACAAAAGGTTCGTTAATTTACACAGACAGATGCTATGAGTGCCAGCTTGCTTAAAACAGAAGAAATGCTATATGTAGATCATATATATCGCAAATAGGCATCATTTTTAATTTGCATATTTCATTAAAAAGAGAGATTCCAGCCATCTGCTTGCATCTTTTCTAAAAATATGGAATTGATCCCACTCGAGCTTGGTGGAGAGTCCGCTTCATTTGACCAAGACTGTAAGCATTAGGATATATTGCAAGCAATACAGGTGTTTTCTATACTATTATCGCTCTATCGCAAATGAAAGAAAGCGACGTTACTGAAATGCGACATTGCTTTTGTTAAACATCCTTATGCATATCAGAGCCTTGAGAAAACAATGTAATTTAGCATTGATTTACTTTGTTTAGAAGGGTGTATGCTAGTTTATATAGGAAATGAAAAAATAGAACCAAACGACACTTTTCAAATGTAGGTAAAAAAGCCAGCGGTCAACTAAAGGGTTTTCTTAATGAAAACTTTCTTTTTGAATTATTGTCACTATGTAATTACTTTTTAATTACTTACAAGATGAGCATTTTTTAAATATGCCGTTATGGTGCATCTTGATAACAAAAAAGAAGTAATGCGTCAAAAGAGATGATGCATTAAGCAATAAAAAATGTATATAAGAAAAGAAATGAGTTCATCAATTGCTGGAAGAAGAAAAGATCTTCAGTATCAACATTTTTGACGTCAATCCTATGTATATAAAAGAATTGATGTTCACATTCAAAACAAAAGAGCCTTTTGACCATTACATTTGTATGTGCTATTGAGACGCGTTAGCCAATAGAATAACGCTGTGGTTGTTATCGAAACGTATTAGCCAATAGAAAATCATTAATTGAATGGTCTTTTTTTCTACACTTGTGTGATTAACCACTTTGCCCGTTATCTGTGAACAGAGAAATGCTCTCTAAGTGTGGCTACTCAAATAAATGCTTATGATGTTACTAGGCGGTATCGAACTAAAAGCTATTTTGGGTAGTTTGCTGAGTCAAGACCATCTTCTGAGCTTGCGGGACGACTGGTAGACGAGGTTGAGGTCAATCGATAGCTACCTGTTGGCAGTCTGTCAATCCAGACTTATCTGGGACTGTTCAACTTGTACTTTCTAGGTTTTTCAGATGTATAAGTTCAGCCTTGATACATCACTCCTTTTTATAAGATATATACACCATTGACATTCAGTGTATACCTTTCTTTCTTTGGGATCATATGTACTCTTACCTTCCCGTGGCCAATCCTGTTAATCAAGACTATTATTGTCTTGAGAACTAAAAGGAGTATGCCTTTATTATAAATAAATGTAAATAAAAAAAAAAAAGAAAGTTGGTTAATAAATGACGCGTATTTATGTATATGTGCGTGTGTGTGATGATTTGACAATGACACCAATCATGCACATCATTAAGAATAGTCTCATCTTTACAGTAGTAAGGATATATGTGCTTTTTTTTTCATTGAGTGTGTTTTTGGCAATGTGTTGTGTCAAATCATAAAATGGCAAGTTCCACACACATGTATACACAAATGAGCAGGGAACTTGATGGGAATCGCGCATGGCATGTTTAGTAGTGTGACTATGGCCCTTAGTACCAAGACAAAAGATAGCCACAAGCCACCTATGAGAGAGGTTATTGAAAGTATAGACAGCAAGACATTGACTATAGCAGCCTCAGCATATCTTATCAGCCCAATCTCCCATGTTGTAAACCTCAAGTGTTAGTCACCCTTCCTCAAAGGAACCAATGGATATAGAATGATTCATATAAAGGAAACTAGTGAACCGGTCTCTAAAGTATAAACGAATCAATTTCAACGATCTGATCGAAAATTTTATTTTGTAGTCATAAAGGATGACTACTTTTTCTGAAAGCCTATTTAATGACCCGAAGGGTCCCGGACTTATGTTCATGTTGGTTTTCTTCATTTAAAAATTCATCATGTTGGAAAAGGGTCAACTTACTGTCGTTCTTGGTGCTCAATGGGGTGACGAAGGTAAAGGCAAATTGTCTGATATTCTTTGTGGTGAAGCAGATCTTTGCTGTCGTTGTGCTGTAAGTTATATCTTTCTTATCTCTATTCGAGAAAATGCTTATATGTCATTTTAGGGCGGTAACAATGCAGGTCATACTATCGTTGTTAATGATGTCAAGTATGATTTTCATATGCTTCCTTCAGGTAAGAAAGACGAAAAGGTTTTTCATTTCATATTTGCAAATCTTTTGACACTTTTAATTTAGGTTTAATCAACCCCAACTGTATTGCCTTGATTGGTAACGGTGTTGTTGTCCATTTGCCTTCCTTCTTTGAAGAAAAGGCCAAGCTCGAAGCAAAAGGTTAAAAGGAGGAAAAGAAGAAAAAATGACAAGAAAAAAAATTAAAGCTTTTTTTTTTCTCTTTGTGTCCAGGACTCAACTGTGAAGGTCGCCTTCTTCTCTCCGACCGTGCTCATCTCGTTTTCGATCTCCACCAAAAGATTGATGGTCTCAAGGAAGTCGAATTAGGCCGTGGCAGTATTGGCACTACCGGTAAAGGTATTGGTCCCACCTATTCTTCTAAGGCTTCTCGCTCTGGCATTCGTGTTCACCACTTGTTCCAGTTTGAAGAATTTTCTGCTCGTTTCAGAAGCATGGTTGAAAACAAGCGTAAACGTTATGGTAACTTTGAATACGATGTTGAAGCCGAATTAGAAAGATATAAGGAGTTGGCTGAACGTGTGAGGCCATACGTGATTGATACCGTTCCTTATCTTCATGAACAAATCAAAGCTGGTAAGCGCGTTTTGGTAGAAGGCGCCAACGCTTTGATGCTTGATATCGATTTTGGTACCTACCCCTATGTCACATCTTCAAGCACAGCTATTGGTGGTGTTTGTACCGGTCTTGGTGTCCCTCCTTCTAAGGTGTCTAAAATCGTTGGTGTCGTCAAGGCTTACTGTACAAGAGTAGGCGGTGGTCCTTTCCCTACGGAACAATTGAATGTAAGAGATAGTCTTGTGCATACTCGGATAAACTTACCCTTTTATAGGAAATTGGTGAACACCTTCAAACTGTTGGTTTTGAATTCGGCGTCACCACCGGTCGTAAGCGTCGTTGCGGTTGGTTGGATCTTGTCGTTGTTAAATATTCCACCATGATCAACGGATATACTAGCTTCAACTTGACAAAATTGGATATTCTTGATCAGTTACCTACTATCAAGGTAGCCGTTGCATACCATTTGGATGGCAAGAAGTTGGAATCATTCCCTGCTGACCTTAGCTTACTTGAAAAAGTCGAAGTTGAGTATGTCGAACTTCCTGGTTGGATGACTGACATCTCCAAGTGTACCAAATATGAAGAACTCCCAGAAAATGCAAAGAAATATATTGCTTTCATTGAAAAAGAAACAGGTGTACCAGGTAAGGGAATACTGTCAATTACAAGGCCTTGTAAGCTAATTGAAATATATAGTTGAATGGATCGGTGTTGGTGCTGGTAGAGATGATATGATTCACAAGTCTGCTTAATAAACTTATAAAATGTAGTAATAAACTGTATACTATTATCTTGTTAAAACCTTGTCATAACCATAAGTGACATTCTAACCAAGGCTCACCCTTGACATTCACCATTAATTTGATTGTTCTTTCTGTCCCCTCGGTCCTTCTCCTATCTGACAATAAAGAAATGAAGATCATTTCAGAGTAAAAAGCTACGACATGACCATTGGCTACACAACATCATGTGTACATACAAGCTTCTATTTAGACTTTTGGGCAATTACTCCAAGAAGGTTTGTCAGGTAGATGAACCAAATAAAAAAATGGTCTTATTTCAGAGAGGATTACTGTACATGTTTACTTGAGTCTTGTATCTTTAAGATAAACAAAAAAAGACAGTTAATGAAGCAGCTTAAGGAGATAGAGCTGGTTAGGAGATTAGAGTCACTGCTAACCTGACTGATGCGTGTAAATGAGTAATGTCCCATAACGTGCTTCTTTTTCTAAAATAACAAATCTTTTATTACAGGCTTAACCTAATCTTGTCTCACCTGCAAGGAGGGAAAAAAAATGTAGTAAAAAAATACACGCAGTAATGAGAATAAGCGATTTTCAGTATCACTTGTTACATTTTAGTGCATAAAGTTGTTTAGTTGAAATGTAGTCAAAAAAATATATATTTATATTACAGAGTAATTATGGATAGCGCTTTGTTAGTATGATTCTAAGTGATTCAGGGCCTAAAAGCCCAATACCGCCTCCGACTGCATTTTTTAGACCATGCTCATGTTCGCTATTTGGTACCAATTTCCAAGTATATTTCTTCAAAAACATAGCCATGAGTACTCTTTGTTCGTACATGCTAAAGTTGAGGCCAATACAGGTACGAGGACCATAACCAAAGGGCATCCATGTCGCTTTCTCTCTATAGCCTGGGCTACCTGTGTTAAATCTATCTGGGTTGAATACTTCTGGTAGATCCCAATATTTATCCAAGTGATGTGCACTATATAGTTCCTACATCCAATGTATATTAGCGCATTATTTTATATATGCGTATGCTGTTGACTTACTAAATTAATCATGGTGCCTTTGGGAATAAATATGTTGCCAATGTGTGTGTCTCTGCTTGCAACTCTTGGTAAATTGCCTGATGTAGGGGGATTGATTCTCATGGTCTCTTTTATACAGTTATTCAAATAGTCCATCTGCTTTAATTCTTTGTCTGTTGGTATAATATCTTCAGGATCATCACCTAGTACAGATAACACTTCCTTTCTTGCCTTTTCTTGAATATTAGGATGCGTTGCCAGATAATACAAGAATGACGAGGTTGCACTAGCCGTTGTTTCATGACCTAATTGAAAAGAATGTTAGTGTGAACCATTCTGAACAATGTATGTTCCTTGCCTGCAACAAAAAAGACAGCAATATTGGAAACCAATTCACCATCGGTCAAGTACTCTTTACCTGTCTTATCGTGGTTTGTAGCCATGATCATCAGTGACAATAAATCAGGGTTGCTTTTTGTAGACGGAGACTCCTTCTTTTTTTTAATGATATCCTGAAGGAGCTGACGAAGATTCTCGTTGGCTTTGCGTGCACGATTACGATAAGGGATCAACCTTGAAGGCAAGTAAGTGTATGCAGGAAAAAGATAAACAAATGGATCTCTAACGATACTAAATGCTTCTTTATACTGAATTGCGTAGCAAGAGTTTGGATCAGAAACTGTTTGCATATCGAAATCCTAGCAAACAGTGTGTCAGTTTACTCATGTTAATGTATCTTTTTGTTTATTTACAAAAATACCCAATCCAAGACAATCGAGCGTATATCTAAGAAAAAAGAAGTTTATATTTATAGTAACAACTGAGCGTGTCAGATATACCTCTTCATATAACTAACAGCGTCAATTACACCATCTGGGTGATGCTTATCTATAGATTCAAACATCCTTAGTACAACCTGTGCAAATGTTTCGACAGGCATGGCTCGATGGAATGCGGGGTTGGCCACACTTCTTTGTCTCTTCCAAACTGCGACGCTAGCATTGCCCATGTTTGGCTCATTATTAGTTAATATCAAATCCTAACAATGAAATATAGTATCGTTAGTATAAATGCATTCTCTTTTTCATCTGTCAGTGTACTTACAGGATCCATAGTAACTTGTAACTTGGGAAACATCTCAATGTCTTTTAAAAGCATTTGAAGATACACAGGATCAGCTACAGTAAGCGCCCAAGTACCCATAACATATTTTAGACAAAGACCATGTTTATTCATAAGTGGAAGCATAAGTCTTCTAGTGCGCACATCATGGCTTTCTCCAATTACAACACTCCAAAACCATTGTAGAGTGTTTACTTTGGGTATATGACGCAGGTGCTTAGGAACAATGATGGCTTGCACTAACTTTCGTACAAGGACAGAGCCAATGAAAGCAGATAGAGTGAGGGCATAGAGCTGACGCTTAAACAAGCCTTTTATCAAGACAGACATGATAAAAAAAAAAAGAAAACTAAAGGGAGAAAAAGAATGTTCTTTTATATATAATGCTTGTAATAATTATTATTTATGTAGTGTGGTCTTCGTCTACCAAATATGGTCAATGTCCGATGGTTATGCAAGAGTTATTATTATTCAACTGATTGAGTTCTTGGTTCCAATTCTAAGCTGCGTTCATATAAAAAGTCAACGTCTTTACTATGATCTAAATGATGTTTAATGAAATCTTGAATCTCGGGTACATATTGAAAGATGTATGGTGGTGATTGAAATTGCTTAATCTCACGAATGACTTCTGCTGATTTTTGTTGTTTAGCAAAATTAATAAGATTGCTCGACTTCTTTAGATAATCTGGATTGCCATCTTCAATAAAGGTCAAGTCTTGTAAGTAGATACCCAAGAATGGAATGCAGGGTGGATTGACTGAGTGTATCATTTCTCTATATTCTTGGAAGTTACGATTGGAACCCATCACCTTACGAATTGCATTTAAGGATTGTGTTGTACGACTGCTGACCTGTTCCCAGGTCTTTTTTAAGCGACCAATTGCGCTATTATCAAATGCAGAAAGGATAGCCATACAAGTATTATAGTTTTGCAGTTCCATGCAGCGCTAATATAAAAGGGTGTTACTTTGCATCTTAAAGATAGGAGTAACCGATACTTACGTTAGCAACCTGTGCCCAGTATTTTATAACAACAACACGTTTTTTGGCTTCTTTGTAATTTAAAATGCTTCCAGTAACCCATGCAGTCAATTTGTTACAGTAATCAATAGACTGCTTTACATTAGCAGCAGTATCATCGTCTCTCGACCAAGCCTTGCCTAGACACTCAATAGGTCGAATAGAACTATACAACTTGAAGTCCATGATGGTCAGCTGTCTGGCAAGTTCCAGTGGGTCCGTGTCTAATAAACGAATATGGTTCAAATTTTTTGGCACGATGGGCATAGGGCCATTGGTGTTATTGGGTATCAGCTTCTTTAATACGCCATCTTGTTCTCTTCTCTTGCGGATCAACCGATTTAATTGTTCAGCAGAGAATGAGGATGAATCACAAATGACAGTGTTTGCAAAGACGTGCAGCTTATTGAGAATGAATTCATCCTCTTCGTTATAATAATTCTCTAGCCAGTTTTTCATGACGTTAAACACTCTATAAAGATATTTAGTTGCCATAGAAACAAGTAATAGCATGTTTATATTACCGAAGTCGCACTAGCTTCTGTTTTTTATCTGTCCAGATTTCTAATTCATCAGGCGTCAGTTCTTCAGGAGGAGCCAAGTTGTATCGCTCCTGTAACAACTCAACAAACTCTTCTGTTGTGCAAAATGATCTATATGTCAGCAAGAAATTGGCAATAAAACTCATGTCTTCCATAACCCATTAGTTATCATTCAAGCATAAAGTACTCTGTTGAGCTTACCGATTTCATCATGAAGTGTAAGACGTTCCACAAGCGCGCGAATAGTTCCACCTTTCACACTCTTGTCTGCGCTAAACACAATATCACCTTCTGCATAATCGTACTGGAGAAACCAAAGCTGTGACATTTCATCATGTGTATTGCCATGGCCAAAGCTGAATTGTCGCTTGAGCGCTTTGCTGTTTGCCATCGATTGAGATCCTGGTGAAGGTCGAGTAAGACTACTGGTCGATTGACTGATGGATGGTCGATGTGAGCTGACAGTTCCTTGAGAGTTTTGTCTGTTATAAAAGCGTGTGATGATGGGTGTAGTTGCCTCAGAGCTTTCGTCATCTGTGGTTAAGCTGCCCCTGGAGGGTCTCTGCTTCCTATCGATATCAAAGTAACTGCTGACGGGTGAATTGGGTTCCGCAGGCACAATGGCTCCAGCGTGTTCCCCGTTTCTCATCATCCATATCTTTCGCTCACCCACCATTTGTACCACATTTGAAAAGATTTCTTCTATGGCATTCTCAACCATACCGACGGTTTCTTCTATACGGTTGATGCTTGTCATCAAATCCAGTTGTGAATTAGTCAATGTTTGAACGGCGCTAAACAATAGGCCAACCGAGTTATAAAGTCTTTGCTTATTATTTCGGAAACTAGGAAGAGACTGAAGCTGTGAGGGGTCGATATGACTGATATCGATGTCGTTCAAGATGGCTAGATAATTGCCGATTTGAGAAGATAGATTCTGGAATAGTAAAATGACGTTGGATTTTGCTCTTTCTTCCAAGATATATCGTTTCTCATCGGTTATTTCTTCCTCATCTGACTCTTCCTTTTTTTCCATATCTACTTGCTCGTTTTCTTTTTTTATTTGATATTGGTTCACTTGATAAATATAAGAAGATGCTTTACACAAAGCATCTGTTGAACCAACAATTTGCTTGGCGTGAGTCTGTAAACTGACAATCAAGTCTTGATTCAGAGGATACTTGGCCTTTGTTATCGCTGGCGAATTATTACTCTTTCTTTTCCCTTCCTCCTCTGTGTCTTCCAAGTATTCTTGTTGTGTACCATTGTTACTGATGTTATTATCAGCAGTGTTAAAGAGTAGGCGTGGATTCACGGGACGAATCGGGACATTCTTGTTTTGACACACGAGGACAAATTTTCGCACAGCATTCAACACATCCGCTGCATCTCTTTGTACTTTGCCATTATTATGGTTCATATTGGACTCATTGAGCGCCTTGGCTGATAGAATAAGTTTGGCCAAACTGGCTAATACATTGCGATGGGGTTCCTTCACTTCTGCATCTTGTAGATGAGGCGCATCCTTGTCCATGGATCGCGAGGAATAAAGCATAAGCCTGACGGCATCAACAACAGATGTGATCTTTTGCTTAAATGTCACAGGGTTGTCACCTGCTACGATGGCCTTATGGAGCGATTGTACTGACTGTGCGATGTCTATTGCTATACTCTTCCAGCTGATTGGCTTCCCTTCAGCATCTCCTTCCTCTTCTTCCTTTTCTAGATCCTCCCCAATCATGGTAAGAGAAGGATCTACTCTTTTTGATTGTTGTTCTATACTTCTTTTGCTTTGCTTCTGTACAAGTAAAACGAGAGTGTTAATGACTGAATACAATAAAATAAAACTACATTTACCAAACGTCCTGTTGCTTGATCAATATCGCCATAATCCCACGTTGTTTCTTGTGTGATAGAGTTTGCATAATATACTTTTCCTTGGGGTGTTGTTCGTTTAGTCCAGTAAGACAACAACTATAATAAGAAAGTTTTAGTACATATAGCAGTGAACGAATATGGTTAAGCTTTACATTGGTATGATTCGTGGGCAATTTATACTGTTGTTGTTGTTGTTGTGGTTGCTGTTGCTGTTGCTGTTGCTGCTGCTGTTGTTGTTGCTGCTGTATCTGTAACTGTTGTAACTGCTGCCTTTGTCGTAGTTGCTGCTGTTGTTGCTGTTGTTGCTCTTTTTTGCCAAAGTCATAATAGTCATTATATGTATGTTGCTCTTCACTCTTGCCTTCAGTGCTACTTAATTCCTCTTCTTCTTCATCTGAATCAAGTAGACTTGGATGATTCCAACGAAGGCCACCTGTATGTTGATTATAATAGAATTCAGTTACACCGTCATCTGCAATTTGAAGAGTCCAGCCTTCGGGTAACTCCTTGTTCAGAGCTTTGTTTGTATTCGTAGGCTGGGCAATATTGACAGGTGGTTGTTCAAGGGCCAGTGAATGTGGTCTTGTGTTTGAGGTAACAAACAGACTGATTCTATTATTCTGCTTGTTCATGTTTTGCAAGATTTCTATTGCTCTTTCTTCTTCTCCATCGCTTTCTTGTTGTCGTGGCTGTATCTGTTCCTCTTCTTGACCTTCTTCAGGGTCAACGATTTTTACAAAATTACTAGGAAACCAGCCTCTGCTTCCTTTACATAAACCGTCCCACCAACCTGTGTCAAGTTGAGATAGAACGTCAATATATTCATCTTTTTCAAAGGATAGAGAAGACTTTTCTTTTGAGTTAAAAGCATAGAGCGCTTTCACTCTGCAGATAATCCTAGGAAACTCGGCTTCTGCAGCCATAATTTATTGAATGGAAAAAAAGAATAAAAAAGAAAGATGTTGGACAAGACAATAATCCGACAAATTAAGCATTTGTGTTACAATGATACGCGTGGCAATTACATGGTTTAAAAAAAACTGGTAAAAAAAAAATGGCGTCAAGTCAGGGTTCCCTAACAAGTTCCGAATTGTTAATGTAGTAAACGTTTGGTTGTCATGGATATAAAATTAATCATTATTCATATCAAAAAGCTGTAATTAATAAATAAGGCTAGCATGGCGCCAATTTATTTGATAATAAAGTTTTAACCGGCATATCGAACTTTCCTAAATAAATGGTTAAAGAGTGGCCCCTGTTTTACTTATAAATAGTTTTTTGTTACCTTGTACAGGTACAAAATAGTTGTTTAGGATCTCTTTACAAAATCTTGTCTTGTATTCTTCTGGTGGAACTATAGTTACCACCTTTTTGATGGTTGATTTGCCTTTGGATTCAATCTTTTTATACCAAGTATAAGCACCTATAAAGTCTTTAACAATAATTAGTATAAATTAAACTTAGATAGAGTCATCTTACCAACTATACCAGTCATGATCTCACGCCTTTCTTCATTTACCCCAACCAGAAGTGAATAGTCCATGATGTTACACTGAGATAAGAATTCAGCATCATTTGCTATGGTATCATCAAACAGAGATTTATTTTGCACAAGTAGCTTTGTTTTATACTCTACATTGCTTGTTAGTGTCCATTATTAATATGCTGCCAATCAAGTACCGTTTAACCAATCTCCGTCCCACAAAGTTATATCTTTTTGCTCTTTCTGGTATTCTCCCACATGTCGTTCTACTATACCTTTGAAATCAAACTTCTACATAAAATATAAATTAATGCTCATTCGCTCAAATGTGATACTCACTTTGGTGATATGTTGGTTATAGAATAAATGCTCCATCACCAACACGTCAAGGTATAGTGAACTTTCCTTCTTCTTGATCTCAATGGTAAAGAATCCAAATATCTTTGCTAAAGCACTCTATTATATGTCAAGCTTTTTACCCATAAAAGGGAATCCTTTTCTACCTGTCTTGACTTCTTCATATGATTAAAATACTTGGGCGCGAATTTCAAAAAAGCATCCTTTTCCGAGACGTTCCAAACATTCATCATTTCCTTCACTACAAATCGATCATCTATCCTCAATCTTGATTAGCTCATTTACTTGAATGAACAGGCGTTATACCTTGTGTCTTGTAAAAATGACTTTTACTTTTACCACCGCTTGCTACCCATGATTGGCATCGACAAAGTGATTCAATCATTATTTGATGTACACCACACTGTCGGCGAAGCATTTCGAATTCGCTCGCATAATAAACAATACATGTGAATTCAACGTCATTGTGCACAAATTCTGGATTATCAACTGTGTTGGTGCTACTTGTCTTATTATTTTATATTATACTACTTACTGTGCTGAATATGGAGACTACCACTATGACCTTTTTGGTTACCAACGGCAGATGTCGCCATCAACTCCTTGGTTTGTTCATCTGTTGATGATTTTTCTGTCACTTTTCTTGTCCATGGTAGAATATTCTTCAAGTCTTCCAATCGCTCTTCACTCACGTTTGATTTACAAATTTCAATTATCATCGTGCGAAACGAGGATGTCTCTGTGCTTGCTGTGGGTGACACATATTTGCGCTCAATAGAAGAGCAGTACCTGTCAAGAACTTGGCTGTTTTTGCCTGTCACAGGTAATTGTGCTCCTGGGGTTGAGAGAAATGCTACGTTTGGAGTAACCATACCGGATTTATTTGATGACTGTCCTTCTTGCATAAGCTCTTGAACGTATTCGTTTGAACTAGACAAAGTAGTCAGAACAATGAAATGGTATTCAAATGTTACCTTAATGTGTATGCAATGACAGATGTTGGCTCATCTTCTCTTACGAGAACTGCAGACCCAGGAAAACTATGTACCGATGCATCTCTGGTTATGGATTTCTTAATTTTCAATGTCATAGAACAGAGAGATGGTCACAAACCTTATATAGTCAGGCTTATCCCATCCACAATCGTCAATCACTTCCTTACACTTTTCCTTTTGCCATTGAGCTAGATTTTCAAGAATAAGCTGGGACTGTACACCGAAATATCGACGAAAATCATTCAATTCGTTCACCTTGGTTTCTCTGAGTATCCCCAGCATATCCTGTTCATCCCTTTCAATTTGCTTTTGCAAAGTCTGAATGTCCTGCTCCAAGCTATCCGACGCCAATTGCATTGCATCACGTTGCCTTCGTCTATGTTCAGCTTGAATATAGTGGCTGAGCAAGTTAAGATGGGTCAGAATAGATTCAAAAAAGACACCGACGTCGTGTGTTGCCAGTTCACGTTTCCAGCTGTTCAAGGTCGCCACTCTGAGTCTAGGCTCATCCATATCATATTGTGTGACGCGGGCCACGGACATCATTTGCAACCCTGGCAATCTCAGTTCATAATAATATCCTGGCTGATAGCCAAATTGGATCGTCAGGCCGTTCATGTGAAAATAACGGTAAGGCTTTGCTTGACAGGCGCAGATCAATCGAGTGTCATAAAATAAAAGCTCCAGGAATTTAGCAAAAGAAAGCATCAAGGCTTCGTGGGATAACTCTGTGGGTTCTTGTCCTCTCTTACACGATGGACAAAAAGTCCAGCTCGTCCATCGATCTTTATTTTGCGGCTGGTCACTTTGAAAGCATACGGTTACATTGCCATTATCGTGTGCAAATGAGCACTTATGGTCTCTAAACGGAATTTGCTTGCACTCGTGGCACAATGTGTCTCGCTTTGCGTGCCACTCAGATAGAATGTGGTCGAGTGTATGGTCTGACTGTGTACTAAAATAATTGAATTGATAAAGTACGGGTCCCATGCAGAGATGATCGTCACCAGAAGAGCAGCTAAAGGTAACCACCAATTTTTGATGCTGCTTGAAGCTGGTCAATGAAGTTGTGTCCAATGAAAGATGATCCAGGCCGATGTCAGGCACCACGGCTACTTCAGATGGTTCAGATCTCCACAGAGACAAAAGTGACGACCGTCTACGCGTGTTCTGAAGCATTCTTTTGCTCATCTTGATTTTATTTGTCAATTCCTCTTGTTCTCGTACAAGTCGATCAAGGATACGTGGGCATGGGAATTTGCAACCTGGAGAGGTTGAAATGAGAGCATGATCAACGCCTTCCTTCAGCCTTACAAACTGGTTGCTATTGTTTATACATGTTGTGTCTTTTGAGCCTTTATCCAATGAAAAGCGTCTCTTAAGCTCTTGTCCTACTGCTGTGCCAGACCCTCTGAAATTCTTTACCCAATTGAAAATTGAGATGTGTTTGTGATATTGATCACTCTCCGTTGTCTGTTCAACTGGATCATTGTAGATCAATAGTACATGGCTATCTAGCATAAACTCCGTTTCTAAATACAGACAGTATGTCAAATACAGTAATGATCTTGTTATCTCTCTAAAAGCAACAGCCATATTCTCTTTCACACCATAAAAGCGTATTGTGCCTCCCACAGGAAAATAAAATGACAGATCGTCTAATGAAAATGATGTATTAATACAAAAAAGAGACCAATTCATGCAACTTGCCAAAATGAATCAAATCACCATGATAGACGTTCTTTAGAAACTTGGAATCCTTTGGTGAATTGGATGAGATGAATTGGATATATATCGGGTTAGTTTGTTCTGTCAACTGATGTAATTTAAATGTCTCGAATAATTTGTGCACGACTGTATCTAATAGTATTTGATGCCAATAGACTGGTATATCCAATTCTTCTAACCAATGAATGAGTAAACTACCAGCATGTTTCTTTGAAAGACTGTCCAAGGTTGTCTTTATTGTTGGCAGCGGTTTTGAATGTCGTGATTCAACTTGCTTTAAGCGAGTCATTTCAAGATTACAAAAAATAAAATAAAATATAAAATAAAAAAAAAAGGTACGCAAGCTTCGCTTTTATTTCTATGGTTACAAAGTGCAACGCACACACGCGCATGAATATACTTTTTGCAAGAGAGCAGATATATGTTTATTATTATTATTTGTTATTAAAAAGAGAGAGAAAGTGATATTCTACATTATAAAAATTAAAAACCAGAAACGAATACTAATTCTTGGAAGCAGTGTCCTTCTGTGGTAACTTTTTCTTGACCAATTGTAATTTCAGCTGTTGCCTTGTCTAACCATTGATAGATATAAGGCTTAACTACAAATGTCTGTACAAGCTTTCTGATGACATAAGGTATTTCAGCCAAGACATCGATCTTGTCAATCAGATTTTTGATTTCAACCACCATTATAATAGTAACATCCTTGGCTTCATCGTCTTCCTTTTCTTTAATCGTCTTTCCTTTCCATGTCAGTTTGACTTTCTTGGGAATATCATATTCTGTTTCTGTATCTTTTGCCAAGTCCATCAATTCTGCGTCATTGTCGACAGATACAGATATAAGCTTATCATTGAGCACAAGAGATCCTTGGTTAATGTTGACTGAACCATACTGCTTTGTAGTTTGGAATTGCATCATGCCGATAGAAGCTTCCTTGGAATGGAAATTGATAAAGTTCCAATTAGAGGCAATCAGCTGAGGTTGCATACCCTGAATAGCATGGATAAACATGCCATCACCTTCGATTTCATAAATTTGTTGGTTAACAATAAATGTTCCCTTGGATTCAGCTCTTGGCCAAAATTTATGTGAGACAAAGCCAGCAGCGGATTGCTTATCTCCTCCCAAATAAGTCTTGCCTTCGCCTACTTTAAATCCTCTATCGATCTTTTTGAATTCTAAAGAGACAACAAGCTCAGGATGGGTAATGTTGATCTTGTATACTTGTTGAGCAGCGTCCAACTGAATGGTAAAGTAGTCAGTTTTTACAGAACGTCTGTCAGCAGAGAGTTCAAACTTGGTCATGTTGATATTCTTAAAGACATTAGTATTAGTCTCAGGATTATAGAATTTGCAAGTGAATGAAATAGTAGGGTTCCATAAGCTATTATTAGTTGTAATATTAGTGATATGTCCTTTACCCTCTTTAAGCTATTTTTTTTTTTTCTTTACCCAATATTGGAATGAATCAGCTGAACAAAAGCAAAGGTACCATTTCTGGTCGTAGTATAAAACACTTGGTTTTCAGTAGAAGAACCAGAAGCTAAAGTCCACTGAAGATCATTCTCATCAAGTGGGGTATAGTATTGTCCATCTTTTGCTGTTTCAGCCACCGTTTTGATTGTTTCTACAGTTGCGCCAATTCCGGTAACATTAGACACAGTACTTGAAAGCTGAGAGACTAGTCAAATACGTTAAAGGAGGAATCATGTCACTCTTATTTTATTCTTACACCAAGAAGACATGATTGTTTGTAAAAGAAAGAGTGAAAAAAGAAGAAGAAAGAGCCAGTGCTGTCTTGTTATTTGTTCTGTTGAATCGTTGTGTGACGGTTGCTTTATTGCAGTGTTGAAAAGTATTCTTGTGATAGCCAATGGAAATGGATTGGTGCTGGTTGAGAATGAATTTTTTGTCTGATATTGGATGATGAAAGGTGGACGTGCATACAGCTGCATCTGACGATTATTTACACATTGCCTTAGAAAAAGAATAATGGCTTCGTACTTGTGTTATAAAGAAAAGAAACTATAAATTACAGCTATGGAAAATCCTCTAGAATACTAAGGAGAGTATACTGTCAAGACTACTTTATATTCCTGATGACTTGAATAACTTGTGCTATCATCAAATCATCACACACACGCACATATACATAAACACACAAGTAACGAATAATAAAAACGCGTCATTTATTAACCAACTTTCTTTTTTTTTATTTACATTTATTTATAATAAAGGCATACTCCTTTTAGTTCTCAAGACAATAATAGTCTTGATTAACAGGATTGGCCACGGGAAGGTAAGAGTACATATGATCCCAAAGAAAGAAAGGTATACACTGAATGTCAATGGTGTATATATCTTATAAAAAGGAGTGATGTATCAAGGCTGAACTTATACATCTGAAAAACCTAGAAAGTACAAGTTGAACAGTCCCAGATAAGTCTGGATTGACAGACTGCCAACAGGTAGCTATCGATTGACCTCAACCTCGTCTACCAGTCGTCCCGCAAGCTCAGAAGATGGTCTTGACTCAGCAAACTACCCAAAATAGCTTTTAGTTCGATACCGCCTAGTAACATCATAAGCATTTATTTGAGTAGCCACACTTAGAGAGCATTTCTCTGTTCACAGATAACGGGCAAAGTGGTTAATCACACAAGTGTAGAAAAAAAGACCATTCAATTAATGATTTTCTATTGGCTAATACGTTTCGATAACAACCACAGCGTTATTCTATTGGCTAACGCGTCTCAATAGCAACCAAAGACTTTGTTCATGCTCATATGATTGTCAACAAGTGCAAAGCTTTAGGTTATTATGACACTTGCTTAAAGAAAGCATTACATAACTGATATTGGAGCATTTTAGTAGCACAATATGCGCTTATCTGATGCTCTAAAAGAGTGAAAATGATGAAGCGTATACTGAGACGCTAACTGTATCTTTTCACATATTCAATTGTAGTTTTATGAACAGATGGTACTATAGTCTAAAGGCACAACAGAAAGAAGGATTATCAAATATATTGGCTGCATAACATAAATAAGGGAATTTACAATTATGAAAGTGTACATATGAGGAAAAAGAAGGTAAAGGACAACTATACCAAAAGGAACGATGTACTATAATACAAGGTTCATCATATACGTTTTCTTCCATAGATCTCATGCCATATTGGGTTTGGTTTTTCCATTCCATCTGGTCCACTAATGATGCACATTAGTATATATATCAGTGGTATAATGATAAACATTTACATGATTATATCAGTCTTCCTCAAACTAATAAAAGGTATTTGCTGAATAAGCACACGCATACTGGATATGTGTCTTTCAGTAGGCTTAGGTATAGGTGAGGATGCATTCTAAAGAAGATGTATGTTTGTATTGTCATTACAGTTTATTGTTTTGTGCTTACCCTAAAAAGACTTTGAACATCTCTGTTTGGGCTTGGTGTGTAGCTCATTCTTGAGACATCTCTCACGGGGCTTGACGTGCTATATCTTGTGTTCCTAATAGGAGTAGAATTGTTGTTGCTGTTGCTACTACCACTACTATTGTAAGTTGGCTTTGATATATGTAGACGTTCGGAAAAGTTTCTGTTAAATATGGGGCTTGAAGTCGGCTTTGCAGGAGAGTAGGTTCTGGGTGATACTGACATTGGTCGTGGTGAAGCAGCATTAGAGGGAATGGGTGATTCATCAAGATCTGGAGACACGAAACTACTAATCTAAATTGATTTCAATAAATATGATAAATACTCAATGGAAAAGCGTTTTACCTGATGGTTAATGTCGTTCACCTTCTTTTCTAGCAGTTGCATGCGCTCTTCTTCCAATCTCAATTGCTCTGAAGCCGTCATGGATTGCTTATTCTTTGGTGCTGAAGGCTCAGGAACGGACGAAGGAGGTGGAGGTGGAGGTGGCGATGGCTCTGTTGTTGTTCTGACTTCATCCATTATGACATCTCTATTTACAAGTGGTGTAAATGATTCACTCCTGCTTTCTATCTTGGGACGCTTGAACGTAGGCGGATGGGTCATGGAAAACTTCTTTTCCAGCTCTGACGTTAATCTCTTCACTGTCTTTTGACCCGTTACGATATCTGAATTCCGCCGCACTGCATCATGATCGCTCTCCATAAATGATTGTCGTTGGTTAGGTGGAGCAGATATTGAAAGGCTGTTGTTGCTATGTGTGCTGCTCGTGCTTGGTTCACGTATACGGTTTTCTTTAAACCTGCGAATAGGCGATACATAGCTTGTTCGCTGAGGTGATGAGGTATCCCTCTTTATCATCTTCTTTGGCCTTTCAGACTCAACCTCATCTTCATACAGTTCCCTCCTCCTATCTACAGCCAAGCTACTGATATCCGCTTTGTAACTACTGTATCTATCCAATTCTTCCTCAGGCAAATCGTCTGTTTGAATTTCCGCATCCTTTGCATACGTACGACGATATCGATCCTCTAATATTCTTCCATGAATGCTTTTAACAGTACTTAAGCGTGGTTCGTCACGTTTATTGTGCTTGAAAACTGGTTTTTGAGTAGGCTTCCATCCGATGGTCTCACAGAATTTATCAAATTCAAGTGTAGCTGATTGAGTTGCATTCGATATTACATCAACAATGCTTGAGAAAATAGTTGCATCCTTCTTTTGTTGTTGCTCTTCTTCTTCATTTTGGTTCATACCTTTTTTTTTCTTACAGTTTTGTTTATCGTTTTTGAAGAAAAGAGAGAGGAAAAAGAGGGCTGTGACTCTATTAATTGAGTTTTAAATATCTTTGCTTTCATCCTCCCCCTTTTTTTTGGGTTATCCTTTTTCTGTATGTTTTATTATTTTATTTCTACTGTGAAGGGAAACTATTATTTTCAGAACGAATGGATTAAAGATATTAGTGATTTCAATGACTTTGATGAAGATACAGAATACTGCATCATATCCATGACAACATTACCAACAAAGAATGAACACTGGCAGTGTAAAGGTAAAAAAGTGTAAAGAAATATATAAATCAATCACTAATACTATTTTCTCTAGTGACACGGAAGATAATAAATCAATTTCATTTGAATAATATACCACAAGATAAACGAACACTTGTGGTTAACTCCGCATTAAAAGGATATCGATCATTGTATGGACAAGAGTTAAAGTGGAAGGTGACGAGAAAAGAGGACGATAATTGTGAGGTAACAGCAGAAATGAATACATATATAACAATAATAATAACAACAATCGTATAGCTCTCTTTACTATTCTCATTTGATCAAGAGCTCACAGTAAGTAATTGAGCATTATTGTCCTGTCCAAGCTAACTTTCGTTATTTTAGAGTTGCCTTGGTTCATTTATGATTTACAAGGTTGCACCAGATCAAAAAGAAAGCCTGCAGAATTCATGGATGGAAAATTCCGTTCGACAATGTCAAGACTTGTTTGTAAGATGAATGATGGAATTAATACATGATATATTAACTCTTCTTTTTGCAGGAAATAAATGCTTTATTGAACACAAGACTATCTGACATGGAAGAACTATATGAAGAAGCCAAGAAAAGCCTAGTGAATATTCAAGCACGTAATGCTGAGACATATTTTACAAATCTAAGCAAATATACCCAACTACTTAATGCAAAGAAACTCAAGATTAGGAAACTATTAGGCGTAAAGGAAGAACAAAATGGTAGTGAATCAATAAAGATAATACAATCAAACTAATAAGAAAATGAATAGTTACAATCAAACATTTACAAAATAACAAGCGGTCAAATGCTGAATTAGAATATCAACAGTAAGAAAATCAAGCTTATTCTTTAATATTTATATTTATATGCTTATCTACGTTATATATAGATCACAACAAAGTCAATCTAGAAGAAAAAGAGTTAAAAAGACAGTAGAGAAAAAAACTGTCAGAACGACAAGTCGCTCAAAAGCAGTGGAACGAAAGTCATCGCTTAAACCGTCCGGTAGTTTGGAAGACAACCAAGATGATATGGATGAAGACCCTTCCATTTCTGATTCAAACGATGAGGACCTTTTTACAAAAACAAATAGTCAATTGCCATCACAGACTATAGCTGATTCGCCAAAAGAAGCAGCAGCAGAACCAGAAGTACCCATACTTGATACAGAAAATGCATCAATACCGATGCCATCTTCAAATCATCTTGTTTCTCAGCAAATCGATATCGTTTTATCACAGTCAGAGGCTCTTGACGAATTTAATGTTGATGATCTATTTAATGATACAGACGAAGAAGAAGCGGCACTGTTCACTACTGCTAAGAAAAGGCCATCATTTGTAAAATAGTCTACAATAAAAAATACCATCATTGAACATAAAGTGGGTTATTTCTCTTGTTTTTATTGGCTGCAGTAATAAAACATAATCCCCACGCTTTTTTTCTCTTTTTCTCTTTTTTTTCTTTACTTTTTTATCAAAAAAATGTCACTTTCTCGAGCCTTTTCTTTTATTCAACGTCGTCAGTTCTCCAACAGTCGTCAGTTGTACATTTCTGAAGGTGATTCACTTCCTAATGTTCAAGTTCAATTAAAGTCTCCTGGTGAAACTATCATGACTCAAGACCTCTTCAAGGACAAGAAAAAGTCCATCTTGATCGGTGTTCCTGGTGCATTTACACCTGGATGCAGTAAAACACACTTGCCTGGATATATCGAAAAGGCCAACGAGCTTAAATCCAAAGGTGTGGATCTCATTGCTTGCACTTCTGTCAATGACGCGTTTGTCATGACCGAATGGGGCAAGTCATTAAAAGCAGAAGATGCAGTCACTTTATTAGCTGATTCAAAAGGAGAATTCGCCAAGGCTCTAGATCTATCCTTTGATGCTAGTGGAGCCCTTGGTAATCATCGTTCCAAGCGATTTGCTGCCATCATTAAAGAGGGTAAAGTAGAAAAATTGTTCGTTGAACCCGATAATACTGGATTAAGTGTCTCCTTGGTGGACAGTGTGTTGAAGCATATTTAACGCCAACTTAATTTGTGCAACCTTTAAATAAAAAGAAATCATTTCTCCCATTTTAGGATTATATTTCTTTCTCTTTTTTATTTATTTTTTTTTAATATAATTCTCAATACATGTTATGTGGAAAAGGAAGACATCACTTCTTTTTGCATCAGCTGTAGCTTTTTGTAGTCTAGTGTCGATATGCTTTATCTATTTTTATTATGAAGAAGAAAAGTATTTAGCTTACTTGCCTCACTCTGGTTTATCAAATCAACGAATTGAATTAGCCAATGCATTATTACTAGCCGCTATACTTAAGCGTACTCTTATCATACCCCCAGCATTCCTTGGTAATGTCATGGGTTGGATGCCAAGGGAGCAATTACTTGATCACCTTGGTTGGTTAACGACTCCTAAGGACTTTGAAACTATCTGTCAACCTCCGACACCGGGCGACCTTCCAAGTTATATCCAAAGAAGCAAGTGTGCTGAATACCAACAATTTGCTGCAATACCATGGACACATCTCCATGACTTTTCCGCTCTATCACCCTATGTACGTATCCGTTTTCAGGATACTGTGTCACTTGAAAAGCTGCAACAAGATTTAGGCATAACTGACAAAGACACTTTTATTTATGAAGACGCACACTTGTATGATTGGCGACTATACGAAGACATTGAAGAAGCAAAGCAAATTTTAAGAAATGGGTCCAATTACATCAACTCATTTACTGACCGAAAGTATTATAAAATCTTCACTCTAGAGCACTGGAAGAACCGACCCGAACGATTACTGCAGCTAGGAGGAATATTTGGATCGACACGGCTCAACATGGTGAAACCAGAACATGTGGAACTCCAACAACGGATTGCAGAAGCGCTTCGTTATAGATTGGATACACCTTTAGGAGAGACAGTAAAGGGTATTGTGGAACATTTGGGAGGCAAGGCAACGTTTATGGCTGTTCATTTCCGTGTACGAGATGTGCCATTTAGAACATATGCTATTGACAATTTGCACGCATTTGAGCGAAATATGTCGATTGCGACGGGTATCCCTGTACCTCCTGCACCACCTCTGAATGAATTTGGGGTTTATACTAGTCTACCAAAGCCACCGCCTAGACCAAAGAATGTCATTCGTGTAGATCCTCCGACAGATTTGAGGGACGTGCCATGGTCCAACCTATGCGAGCATGTGTCACCCAACCTGACAGAACCTATTGATCATGTTGGATCACATGCGATAGTGTACATTGCAACAGATCATAAAGATTTACGAGGTGAAAATAGTCGACTGCTGGAATGGTTTGACTATTTCCCTTGTACGCTTACATTAAATGATATCCCATCTGAACTACTCAATCCTTTAGACCAAATGCATTGTATGTTTAGTCCCTCAAAACCTTTAAAATCATTCCTTATCCCACTTGTCGATGCCATGGTGGCTGCACATGCAAGACGTATATTTACAACGCCAAGATCAACATTTTCAAAATACATTGGCGAGTTAAATGAAGCCTGGGTACTGAAAGAACAAGGTTATACACTTGATTCTTTTTCATAATAAAATTTTGCTTTTTTTTCCCTTCTTTATTCTTTTTCCTTTTTAAAGATATGTTTGGACCGATATTCTTATTCATTACTGCAGTTTTACTATGCGTCATCCTACTGTTTTTAACTATATTCTTTGTATGCTTTTAATGTAATACTAATAATACTAATACTAATGACATGTGTAGGTCATCATGTTTTCAGATTTAGAATGTGATTATATCAATCCCATTGACTGTTGTAACAAACTCAATCAGGTAAAGTGAGAAATACACAAAATACAAGAGCATTACTAAAAGAAGGCCATCATATAGTTTGTTTTACCAGAGATTGGCCTTCAAGGCTTTTTATGTTTCTTATTCTTGATAACAGGTCACTGGTTCCCAGTGCTCATCAATTTACCTGTTACTTTACACAACTTTAAAAAGTAAGTTACGCGCGCGTCTGTATATTTGAATGAAGACCAACATTATATAGGGTTAGGGATCATGTTCATATGTATGATGCCACAGAAATATTTAGAACCTTGTCAAAACATAAGAAAGAAAGCTTTATTAAGCTTGGATTTTATGCGGTGGTAAATAAGCTATTTACATAAATAATAATAATATATAATAATTAATGACTATATAGTGTTTCTTTTACTATGTTTATCGTATGGTTGTAGCCCTTGTTGCCGAATAAAAGATTATTATCACTAGTATTCTTCTTCATCTCGATTTTCATGGTTAAAATCTTTTCCGCGAAAATCTCGTTTACACAATGGACATGTAGCGTTCAAACTTAACCATTCCTTGACACAATCTCTATGGTAGATATGACCACACCTAGAGGAGATCATTGTTATTATATACATATATATGTATACATATCTATAATATACTTGCCATAGTCTACATAGTAAATCATCATTTTCATATTCGGATAAACAAATGGAGCAGATCGCATCCTCCGATCTAGGAATTGTTAAAGCCTCGATATGAGAGGATTGTTCTTGTTCTGTCACACCATGACGACGCTTCATCCATCTCCTTATGAAATTAGATTTAGATCTTTTTGTAGTTTCACCTTCTACTGGGGTAGGCACTGTACATCCCTGTTGCTCTTGTTCTGGTGATTGTTCGACGGTGTGTGCCTTATATCTGAATATAGGAATTTTGTCAAGTTCTTCTTTTGAGCCACCTTCCATTACGGTTGATATATTAATATTGAATGCACGCATGGCCACTTTATACATGTTAAATATTTTCCATTTATATAAAATATGCTAAATTACCTAGAACAACCGGTAAACAGAATATAACCGAGATGCAGACAAATACTGGAATTAAGAGTAAGGCGTAACCCAGGATAATCCATGCGAGAATGGTGTAGTAAAACAAGGAGGCATCTTCGGAGCAACCAGAAGGTGAGAAGATGAGGTAATTTCCAACGATAAACCATAGTATAGCAAATAAATCTAGTAAGGATTTCAATCGATATGCCCATCCGCTCATTAGACTTCTTGACTGTTCAGGATTTGGTTGCTGTCGAGATGGTCTTGATAGATGCTGATAAACGACAAGTGGACAAGATAAACCGACTCTAATGACATAGATGATCAAGTACAACTGCAATGGTTGTTCACAACGTGGTGTTCTTATCACTTGACTACTTCCAATGGCCAGCACTGTCACTGTTACTGCAACCTACAAAAGGTATTACTTTCTTGCACTTCCTTTTTTTTTTGGATGATATCATTACTTGAAAAATCACTAGTATTAATGACATGATTAATATTGCTTTATGAGCCCTTGATATTCGATTCCACGAATAGATGAGCCAATTTGACCTCACTGTGCGGGCGCCATTGGTATTTTCAGTGCTTCCTTCCGTTGTTGCTATTGGTGTTGCTGCTGCTGTTGCTGTTGTTGTTGTTGTTGTTTCTGCCGCTGTCGCTGTTGTGTCCATGTATACAAATAAATAAATTAAAAAAAAGAAAAAAAAAGAGTAAACAAATAGAAAAAACGAAATTATGCTTGCTGTATTTTCGGAAAGTCATCGTGCAACAATAAAAATTCGAGTCGTCCGGAGTTGGAAAATCAATACCTGCAAAAGCATAAGTCCAAATCGAACAAAAAGACAGGGAAAAAAAAAAAAAAAAAAAAAAATAAAGCATGTCTCACAAGAAGTAAAGTGGATAATAGGTTATGAGCTGAAAGACGGAAGTGCTAGATACTTTTACCCTATGAATTTTTTTCTTGACAAAAATAGCACACAGATGTCATATTTACTCTATAAATACTTGATAGTATGAGATTACTCTAAAAGATTAGCCACAAAACATGTTATATGACAATAGCGCGTTATGCTCAACTCCCATTGGACATGTAATACTCCTGTTTTAATATAAAAAGGAGCTTTATCATAATATTGTTTCTTTCTTGCCTTGGGCAATTTTGTTTGGTGTTTGAAGGAAAGTCTTATGCGCATCAACTATAAAGCAAACAGATAATTTGCATACATATAAAAGCAGCTTCAAAGAATATGCGGCGTTGTTAAGCGTATTAAGGAAGAGCATGACACTTATGAAGTTGAGAGGATGCTTTGTTGTGATAACAGCCGCGCTCCACTCTCCCAAAATGATGAATGATGGTATTAAAAAGCCAACAAAATATGATGGCTACGATGTGGTGTTTCTGGAAGAAAAAGAGGATGATGAAAGCTTTTTGTAAAATAAACGTATAACTACGCTAAAGCTTATTTATTATTATGCCGTGTGTTTGTATGGGTTGCGCAGATTTGTAAGTCTATCGTATCAGTAGTTTTTTCTTCATCTTTCGGAGAGATATACAATAAGATGAAGACAACAATCAAGATTGCCTTGCCCCTATGTAGCCTCTTCTTATGTCATTTGTTGTCTGAAGTTATTATTTTATTTAAAATATTTTTTACAGCTTGCGAATAAAGCGTATTGTCCACTCCAAATGGAATCTTTGCCAAAAAAGGTAATTGACAATTAGAAAAGGCTAAATAGCAAGGCGACCTCTTTTATCCCCTTGAGAGGGAAGTGGCATACATACAGGTGACTCCTGTAAAGAAAGATATTCAATCTGTCGTTGTTGGTAAGAGGTACACAGATAATCCAAGTTTCCGTGGGTTTCTAGAATGATATGTACTGCCCTTTGGAATTCCAGAATCAACCCATGAACAGCCTCCTCGTTTGCTGAATTACCAAGGTTACGGTGCACGTCAAAGGGTTCCTCAACGCAGAGTAGCTGTTGTGACTCAGGTCCCTTGTGCCATCCCTTCTCTTGTCTGCTGAGTACTTTGCCTGATCGAACAGAAATGACCTGGGATCTGTAATCAAATTCGAACCCATACCGTCTAAAAAAGGCGTACAACAACCCACCGAGCGTCTCGCGGTTTGCTCGTCCGTATCCCCTCAATTGGTCCGGATTGTCGCAAAATGAGGTATTGAGTCCATGTATAACCTGATTATCTTCAGACAACGAATGAGGCATCTCATGTAGCGAGGGCAAGATAGGTGGTTGCCTTGTTTGCAAGAAATTGATGGCCATACAGACCCATGTATAAGTAGATATCGTACCTCCTTGTGCTTTTTTTTTTTAAAAAAAAAAGAAGAAATATTGGCAAAATGCAGGATAGTATCCATCTTTTCTTTTTACCTGCATCATTGATGTTGCGCTGCTTAGCCCAATGTTTAATAAACAGAATCAGAGGGCGCACACGTGGGTCAATTGAAACGTATGTTTTGATCATTTTGGTATTTTGAAGTGCGAGCGTATTATTGAGGTTAAAGTCACCTGCTATATGCCTTTTTACTGCCTTTAGAAAAATGGATTTATACATAATCACGTGAGCACTTACAATTCTGGATCCCATACTTTAGCTATAGGCACCTTGGCATTGCTAATTAACTTTACTATTTGTAAACCATCTAACATGATCACAATGAGTTCTTTGTTGCTTTAATAATAATCTATGGTTTACGTTTTTTTAATGCAAAAGACAATGAATAGATACAAGTGAGCTTTGAACAGGTAATGCATAAATCTACGTCCGATTGTTCCATACTGAGCCCGTTAATTGAGGAGCTTGAGGAGGGTTAGAACATATATTGCTTTTATGTAATGTAACATACCCAAATACATGAACTCCGGTCTCATAATCTGGCCATTCTGTCTTTAATATGTTCCGTATTTTCGAAATAAATAGCTGTCTTTGGTCATAGGAAGCTCGAGAGGGCAATAAGGTCTATTAGAAATGAGTGATTTCTTGTCTTTTCATGCATTGTTGTATTACATTATAAACATCTAGTAGATCAAACGAGAGTGAATCATAAAATGGTAGAGTCGTGGGCGGAACGGATAAATCGTATGTACTTGAACCAAGAGAGCGATTGGATTTGGTAGTGTGATGTGGCATAATTAAGGGATGAAAAAAGGATGAATAAACTTTAGAGACACAGCATAAAGAAAGACGAGAGACACAAGAGGAGAAAAAAAAATCTCCTTGGCGCGTCTACTGCTTAAGGTGAATTAATTTAGTCATTGTAAGGCAATAAGTGTTTTATTTTTAACCGAGAATTGGCAGAGACGGAACAGCTAACGCTATCTTACTACTAATATAATGGTTCCTTTATTATTATTATTATTTTTTCTCTCTCCTCCCCACTCCGGAGATTATTCAA
The DNA here is from genome assembly GCF_002708625.1 of Rhizopus microsporus ATCC 52813. Taxonomy (NCBI): domain Eukaryota; kingdom Fungi; phylum Mucoromycota; class Mucoromycetes; order Mucorales; family Rhizopodaceae; genus Rhizopus; species Rhizopus microsporus. The sequence goes on along the minus strand of NW_019671918.1, from coordinate 740,315 downwards.
GAAATGTAGAAAAAAAAAATTAGTTATTATCTATATATGCATATACACCAGCCCTATCCTAGTATGGATCACGACTCTCTGCACGTTGAATCATATCGTACAGCACCTTTGCTTCAACAGGTGGTTGAATTTCACCTTTCAATATAGCATTTGCACGTATAGGTCTTCCGTAAAACTTGGCGTTTGCCTTTTGCAGCTCAATTAATCCAGTGCCTTCAATGCTCATCCCTGCGAACAATCCCTTGGACTTTGTGTAGGAAAAAACAGGTGCTACCTTCTTATCACGAATATCGCCCGTGATAGATGCCTCTCCACCAGCACCAATGGGTCCTGCGCTTACTGATAAATTACCGCCCAGTGTTAGATTGCCTCCCTGAGAAAAGGCGCGCACAGCTTCGTCGCTATTGAGAATCAGGACAAAATCAGTAATATCGGCGCCAATTTGAGCACCAAATCCAACGCCGCCTGTTGCAATTGCCGTGGGTGCACTCCACTCTTGGCAAGTATTAGTTATTGTCTTTTTCTTTTTCTGGAAACTTACTGCCATCAGGTAATCTATGTAAATCATCAAGAGTATTAGTTTCATTCTGCACTTTTATTCTATATCTACGCGTTACCTAGCAACTACAATGCCACTGCCTGCACGCCCACTCCAAAGAAAGCCAGCCTTGACGACAGTAAAGATAGCTAATCCTTTGGCTTCCTTGATAACAGAAACAGGGATGATTGTATCAAAGCCATTTTCAATTTCCTCCTTGTCTAATGTCATGTTTATAAATATACATTTGTCAAAAGGAGTATCATCGCTTACTTATAAACTGTTCCAAAATACGAGCGGCCTTGGCACACTCTTCTGGTAACGTGCCTAGAATCGGGTTGTTGAAATTCCCACTGGAGCCTAAGCCAGTGTATTAATTAGTCCACGTCAAAAATAGAAAGACACCGATGTCTGTTCTTACTTGCATTAGAAGCCATGTCACCAATGGAACGGGTAGCTTGTTGACCCATTTGAGTCGCACCTGATATTTTGCTTAAGCTAGTTGTTATGGTAAAAATAGGCAGCACTTACTTGATGCAGCTTGACTGGCCTTTTCTTTTATTTTATCAAACATAGACATGTTAAACTAATAATAATAATAAAAAGAGGTAAAAAATGCCGAGACTTTCTTTTTTTTTTTTCTCTCTCTATTTAAGCTTGTTTAGTGTAACAAAAATGACGTTATTTCCTTCATGCAAAACTTCCATATTCAATCATACCCAAACAGCTTTTTTAATGCAGCTACAGTTTATAGTATAGAGTTTATTTTGATAGTGTCAATCAACATTTCTGAAATATTAGTCTCTGTATATGCTTATCGGACCGCTTAAATGGACGATGATAGATTCCTCAGTATGAAAAGATAAGACTGTTTTGATGAATGAAATGGTATATTATATATTTATGAAGTTAAAGGTTAAACCAAGGTAAATGTTCAATATCATTGATATGGATTCGCTTGTCTGGATCTCGTTCTAGTATTTTTGATACGACATATTTTGCTTCCTGACTTATCTCAGAGAGTTCATCCGTAGGCCACTTGACCTCTGCTTTGACGATACGGTAGAACAGTTGAGACACGCGCTCCTGTTTACCAGGATCATAGCGGAAAGGTAAATAGCCAACCAAGAGAGCGTAGAGGATAATACCCAATGCCCACACATCCGTTTTTCGTCCATCGTATCCTTTGCTTTGTACAATCTCTGGAGCAGCATACTCTTCACTTCCACAACGAGTTGTCAATAAAGGTGATTCAGGATCAACCACTCGAGCGAGACCAAAATCTGTTATTTTCAGAATGATTTGATCATCCTGTTCTCTGTGAATTAAAATGTCTACAGAGAACATGAGTAAATGACCCTGAACGTATTTATATCATACATACTCTCAAGCTTCAGGTCTCGATGAACAATGTGATGCTCATGTAGCCACTTGACTGCCTTGACCAATTGTAAAAACAGATGCTTGATCGTCGACTCATTGACCTTTTGCTGACTCAGACGTGATTGATAATGCATCTTTTGAACGAAATCAAAGAGTTCTCCTCCTTCCACATATTCTAGGACAATACACATGATATGCTCTGTTTCCATTGTGGCTTCTAGATGAACAATATTGGGATGATTGATATACTGTTAAGTGGAGTTACTATCATATTTCACATTACAAAAGCCTATAATGTTTACCTTTAATATGCCAATCTCTCTTTCTATACTTGATCTAACTCTTGGGTCGTTCAATACTTTGCCTTTCTGTATTGTCTTTACTGCATAAAATTGATCCTTTTCTTGATGATGCCCAACATAGACTTTTGAAAATGCTCCAACCCCCAATAGTTTACTTATCCTAAAGGAGCCAATCTGTTTTCCAATAATCTCCTCGTCCATCACATGACTTATTTTAGTGCTGTATTTGTATTGTTGCTCTCTTTTGATAGGCTCAACATAATCCCCAAGCATCGGTTCATCCGAGAGACTGGGTGTTTCATTTGAAATAGAGGGACTGAGACAGGACATAATCACAGGTAGTTCTTCTGGTTTCTTTGCGAGAGGAAGTTTCTTTTTTATCTCTCCCGAGTTACTCGGTCGTGGTGTTGGAAGGGCCATAATTTCGTCTTCGGAGAAACTGGTTATCGTAGGCGATGGTTCTTCAGTTTCTGGTTTTTTCATGGACAAGTACTGGGGTATAGGTGCTGGTGCTGGTGCTACAGAGGCTTGACGTGTAGCAGCCACGAGGTTTCGAAGACGATTAGCGTAACTCTCATGATGGTTTGGTGTTGCTGTTTCCTCATAGTCGACAATAGGGGTATGCGTATTATTTTGCTTGATTGATATTTTTCGAGTGATCGATGGAGGTGGTCGCGGTGTGGGGATATTGCTGGTATTAAAGAAAGCGTTGGTTTTTGATAAGTCTGTATTGATCTCTAGTCCACGAGAGGCCTGTCTTCTATGGTGCAGTTTACTAGTAGAGCCATTATCCATATTATTTGGCTAAATCGTACCATCTTTAGTCTGTTTTTTATAGATTATTTGATTGTATTTTACCTCTAGTAAACCGTCTTCTCGGGAATGTTTAATTAACGACTCCTATTATCATTGTGTTAATCATCGTATCCTTCTTTTGGTAATCGTTACCATCTATAATATATTGTGGTTTTTTTGGAAATAAAAGAGAGACGAAAGAAATAAAGAGAGAGAGATAAAGAAAATCAAATCTATTTTTTTTATAAAAATGACTCTTTTCTCTGTATGACTTTAAAAAAAGGTCACGACGATCTGATTTCTGAATGAATTCTTCAACAAAAAAGGTTAAATTCACTCTTTTTTTTTTTCAGAGTGTAAATTAATTAGGACCTCTCCTCCTTCATAAAAATAGATGTTGCATCTTGTTCAAAATCAAATCTGCGGTAAATGTTTCCTATGTCTAAAAATAAATCATAGAGACAATAAAGAAGAACCCTTTAAAAGAGACCAATCATCAAGGAGAGACGTACTAAAAATGGATATCAACTGTGTTCATTGGTTATGAACGCATTCGGCTACACAAAAGAAGTTACACTTACGCATTAAATGTCTACTCATAAAAATTATGCCTTTTCTAAAACCGATGTTGCAGAGTTACGATATTCATCAGTCCATATGGTTGGTAACCATGACGATAGACCACATCCCACTACAGTTTTTTGTGGACACAAGTAAGTTTATTTTCGGTCACTCTGGTTTTCTTTTACAGGCATTGTTTTAAACCATATTCGGATAAATGTACACGAAGATGCAGATCAATTGGAAAAACATTTCAGACTTTTGACTTGTCCAAATCAGACGAAAATTAAGAATTACTGAGAGAGTATTTAAAAGGCACAAAAGCATAGGCTTGTAATGTTTGCTTTATGAAGATTCCTCTATTATGAACTTTTAACAATGCGTCAACACGCATACATAAGCTCACGGCAACAGCTCCTCTAACAAGATTGAATTTTGATACACCTGCCTTTGCGTAAGGCAAGCGAATAAATCTTGCTGACGCCAATTAGACCATTATTCCTGAACTATGAATGGAGATGTGCCAAAGGTGCCAGCAGGTTCTAAAAAAGGCTTTGCAGTCAAAGCTAATAATAAATACATCGAGAACAACATAAAAAGCCTTCTAAAATTGCAACCAAGGAAGGATAAAACGTCCCTAAGGCAGCAAAAATCACTGGTATACAGAAAAGCACAGCCTACGAGGTAAGCTAGGCATGAAATCAAAGCGACAGAAGAGTATATCCTTCAGATGACATGAATATGAAATCAAAAGATAAACCTACTGCTGACTTTTAGGATCGGAAATTAATGATTAAATAAAATAAAAAGTAGACTAAAGAATTGCTCCTGCTGCCCATGTTGCATAGTATAAATTTTAAGCTCAATTCCCTATGTCTACTTTCTCTATGTCTACTTTCTCTACGTCCATTTCTCTGTGTCCATTTTACTTCTTGAAATATTAATTATGATTACCATTACAAGAGAGCAAGCAGCATGTATGCTACGCTGTGCTTCATATAATTATGAGAACGTTAAGAAATATTGTAAAGTAATTAATGACCTTGAAGGCTTGGAAGTTTGTTACATGGAGGATCCTACAGAACCGATTATTACGTCTATTTTTAAAATCAATGCTTATCCTTTTGGATTTAAAACGTATCCTGAAAAATCATAGAGTTCTTCTGTGGTAGAAGAAAAAAATGAAGATTGTAACGAAAGGAAAACGCTAAATGCGCGAAAAAATTCACGACAAAGCGGCTAACGCTACGAACACTACCTTTGTTGTCTCTACAACTTCACACTATCAAATCTAATCTAAGGCTGTTCAGTTCACTCTCTCTGATATAAAATACGATGTTATCATAATTACACGTGTTCTTGCATGTTTGTTGATCAACTGACAACATAAATAAACAACAACGTTTCTTTTTTATCTCTTTCATCTTCTTGAAAAGACACAATCCAAGATGGTAACTTCATAAACTCATGCTTAGCTTGGCGCTACATACTCAAAAGCTTTGCTGACAACACTACAGGTAATGGGTAGAGGTAGCGCCCGTAGTATTAGTCTAACTTATGGTGTATTTTCTGGTGCACCAAGTGTTTGCCACTTTTACTAGCCTTGGTCCTTGCATTCCTCGCAGGAACTCTTGCCAAATTTGAATCTTTCCTGGAATCGTTTGAAGTATTCGAAGCGAGAAGGGCACAAATGGCGACATCGCAATCGTGATCAACTTTAAAAACTTTGATGCAGAGTTGAAAATTGCCCTGAAAGAACGTCAATCCATGTCTCCAGCAGCTGTGGCAGCAATGGTTTCATCCGCCAACCAAAGGATCAAGAAAGATGTACTTTATCGTTTACAAACATTCTACAATGGTCGTTGATTTGATATCATTAAAAAGGAAGACCATCATTGATAAAATTCTTGAGATAAAAGGACGCCTTTTTTTAGTTTAGTTTTGTTTCATAGCCTTTCTTTGTTAAGACACTTGCCAAAACATTTTGCAGAATAAGAAGCAATGCCTTTGAAATCACTTATTTCTAAACAATAAAAGTCAGCCACTCCAAGTTTTAAAGTCCAGAAAGGAGGGCAAAACACTAAGCGTACGTCATCACAGCCGTCACAAAAGCGGTCCGATCTGTGCCTAGCAAAATTTACTGCCCTATTTTTTGTCTATTTTGAAAAGGTTTGAGCAACTTTAGCAAAAACAAAAGATACGCGCTTACATTAATCTACTTTTGGTGCTCGCGTCGCTCTCCTATTTCAACCCTTATGTACTATGCGCAAGTCTATGACTCATCTAAAAGATGTTTCTAGGCTTATTAGTACACCTGAACACAATAATGGAACCTGTCGTCGACGAAATTCACATCTACAGACACTGTTACAAGCATTTCAGCCACGACCAAAGGAATTATTCACTTTACCTAAATTTTGTACTTCATGCAGACGAAGATCAGCCTTGATTAGAATGTATAGAACCTTATCCACCCCTATAGACACCATTGAACCTCGAAAGCCACTGCAGCCACTCATGCGATTTTCTAAATCGCTAAGTATATTTAATTTGACAGATCGGATCACTCTATCTGATCTTGATCTCACTATTCGTACTCGACATGCTGATAAAGCCTGGTCTTTATTTATTACCCTATCTCGGCGAGGAGACATCATACCCTTGACAATGTGCTGCTCACTCTATGCATTACTCGCATTTGCAAAGTCAATGGTTAGTCGGGGACCCATCATAGATTTACGACAGCGACAAATGGATCAATTGTTAGATTATGTACAGAAACATCATCATCACACGCCAGAGCTATTCTTACCATCTGTAGAACCCATACCCATACCTATTCGTAAACAGATTGCAAAGTACATTCAACTAGAGGAAACCGAGAAAGCCTGGGCTTTGTTCTTTAAAACGGTCCAAGAAGGGAAAGAACGACTATCGAGAAATCTGTGTATAAAACTGATTATGCTGATGCTAAAGGACAAATCACTGTACAAAAACCAAAGAAAGTTTAGAATTAATTTAATCGCCTCACACGCATCTTGTAAAAATGAGCTAGAAGATCGACACCTATTACCATCTGACATGTTACGGATAGCCAATATTTGTTATCGATATTATCGATACAGATATTCTGCTGCACATCGCCTGATTGACGAATTTGTGGAGAATATTCCAAACATAAAGCAAAAAAATAGAGCAGATGCACTGGAGGAGCTGATATGGAGGATACTGTCAAATCATGATCTATCAAAGGCACAGAATGTACTTGATGTAGTCCGAGAAAAGTATGCAGATAAAGTGGATATTAGTGAAATGGTTTACGTTAATCTGATGAATGCATATGGGCAACAAAAGAAGTTTGATCAAGCCTTGAAGCTATTTGAGCAATTTTTAGAAAGCGATAGACAGCCAAGCGTGAAAGGGTTTAATGCCATACTACACGTTTTTGCATCTCAAGGCGAAGCCAGTCGTGCATCCTATGTCTACAGCGCTATGCTCAAGCTCAATGTTGAACCTGATAGTGCTACATATACGGAAATGATCCGAGCCCATGCACATACAACTGATCACAGCAAGTGCACATTCTTTTACAACAAGATGCTTCAGCGTCATCTAACACCTAATGTCTATACATACAGCGCTCTTATGCACGCCTCAACAAAGCGACATGATATCCATGGCGTTCTTCGCTGGTTTCAGATCATGCTCTATAATGGTGTTGAACCTAATGAAGTCAGCCTTTCACTTGTACTAAAATCGTTGTCACAGCAACCCAACCAAAATATACCGGACGCGATGCACTGGATTACACGAGAGGCTACCATGGTAGGCATCAAGCCAGACGCGACGCTATATACCATTTTGTTGAAGATGCATGCAAAGCGATTGGGTTTAGAAAGTGCGCTCAAGATACACAAAGAAATGATTGCCAACTCGATTGAACCTAATACGTATACGTATACCACATTAATTGATGCATGCGCAGACAATGATATGCCAGAGACAGCACAACAGATTTTTGAGCTAATGAAGAATAGTGAGCGACATAAACCCAATACAGCCACTTATACAGCACTCATTACTGCCTGGGCAAGAAGTAGTAAGCTACAGCAGGCAAATGCAATCATCTTGGACTTTTTGAAGGCTTGTAAATCTGATAAATCAGGTCATTTGTGGATAGATGAAAAGATAAAAGAACGATTAAGCTGGTGTGCTTTTTGTTTATAATAAATTGTAATTTTACATAATTCACTGCTAATGTCTCTCAAAAGAAGAGCTAAATCATTTAGTTTGCTTTGTTTACTCAAAGCATGGCTTAAATACATAATATTTAAGACTAATGATATAAAAACAAAGACACTGCACATAATAAACAGTATCAGTGTTTTATTTTTTTGTTTTTATATTTTTTTTCATTAATACTTGATAAGTTGGCCTAATAATTAATCGATTACTGTTCATCAGAAAATCCATTTGATGCGTCACTTGCACAATGGCTCATAATTAAAAAAAAAACACTTGAATGGCTTCTACAAGATTTATTCATAAAGAGGCGTTTATTGATACAAACACAAGCAACAGAAAGCAGTTTATAGCTTTGATTTATAAATGTCTACACCCCAGAGCGAAGATGGATCAACCAGCCGTTCGGCAGTCTTGGTCGCAACGAGTTCCTCAAGTGCTTGAAAGTCTTTTGTGTCCAGCTTAACAGCTTGTAAGTTGGAAACAATGCGAGAAGGAGTAACTGATTTAGGAATGACAGAGCAGCCACGATGAATTCCCCAGGATAAAAGGATTTGTGCTGGAGTTACTTGGTGCCTTGCAGCAATACTCAACTAGATCAAAGCCAAAAAAAAAAGGCATGTGGGCATACAAATCAAACAAAAAAAAAACTATTCCCCTTACCACGACAGGTTCCTGCATAACTGGTGAATTCGTACTGCCTAATGGTGAGTAAGCTGTTACTATAAACAAAGGCTGTCAGTTTGTGATATATATTTTTTGTAGAAAAGTCTGTATTAACTTACCATGAACATTATACTTTTGGCAAAACTCCAGTAAGTCAGGCTGAGCTAAATAAGGATGCATTTCTACCTATACAAAAAGGAAACTTAACGCGCTGTGCTTTTTGAACAACACGTTTCTATTATATACTTGATTAACAGCTGGAATAATTTTGCAGTTCTTCAAGAGACGATCAAGGTTTGGAATATTGAAATTGCTTACACCAATAGCACGTGTCTTGCCAGAAGCTACTAATTTTTCCATTGCCTATGAAATAGTCAGTCAGCAACATGTTACAAAAAAACTAGCAATGAAAACTTACAGCATAAGTTTGAACAAAATCAACGGTTTTGTCAAGAGCAACATTTCCCTTGTCATCCTTTGGAATAGCGTATTTGGAAGGTTGAAAGGCAATTGGCCTATGATCAAGGAAAAGTTATATTTTATATACATTTCTCTACTCAATTTCTTACCAATGCATAAGGTATAAATCAAGATAGTCAAGTTGTAAATTGGCAAGGGATTGGTTAATAGCTTGTTCTACAAGTTCAGGTCGGTGGTTTGTATTCCAGCTAAATGAATTATTTATACAACTATTATTTGCTCGATTCGTGTGCAGAGCTTACAGTTTTGTAGTAATAAAGAGCTGTTCACGCGGAATACCACTATCCTTGATAGCCTGTCCTATTTCCTTCTCATTTCGATCTTTTTATATAAAGAGTAAGTTTCATGACAAAAGAATAATATAAACCTTACAGACAGCAGCAGTATCGATATGTCTGTATCTATAAAAGATGTGATTAAAATGAGTGATATTAAAAATTACATAATTATTTATTACCCTGCTTTTAGAGCAGCAAGAACAGCTTGATACACTTGTTGAGGCTTTGATTGCCATGTACCAAGACCAATAGCCGGGATATCAAGACCATTGTTTCTATAAATCAAGATTATTACTTAATCACTCGTTTTTATATTTTTACAATTTGAATGATTGAATAGCAGACATTGTGTAAGCAAAAGAAAAAAAGGGGGCAATAAAAAAAGGTACAATAAAATAGTCTGGGAATAAAAATAAAAAAGCTTATAAATGAAGGGTTTTTGGGCGTATTTGATAATCGTATAATCGAATCTGTGGCAACAAGAAAATAATTTTGATATTCAATCGAGTATATCTCCTTTTTTCCTTCAATCCTATCAACTTGCCATCCAAATTATTCTCTTTTCGTCTGTTGAAATGACTCTGTAAATTGTTAAATATAACTTACACTGCTAGGCCATCTTGATGTGTCTGCATATTATAAAGCAGAGCAATCATATGATTTATTAAGCATGAAGTATTTAAAAAGACGAAGCAATTTACTGCAAGTTTCAATTAAAATAAAACATATTGTATGATTACATATTAGTTTCAAAGCTTGATTTTCAAAGAGAAAAAAAAAAGGAGAGGAGCGACTTTTTTCCCGCCACAAAAAGAGAAAAGAGAATAGAGAGAAATCATAAAAAAAAGAGGGGCAATGATGATACGTGTGCCACGCGTAGATTACATTCTGTCAGTGAAATAAGGGGATGCATCTTGACCCAAATAAGTAATCATTTTTAAGCTTAAAAACGTGCAGGAATCCAAAAGATGCCGTAACACACATCTTTTTTTCTTATTCATTCCTTCTTTCTCTCTTATTTTTTTTTTTAAACCTAGATTGTTATATGATTTTTCATATAACAAACAAAAAAAGGGCTAATTATTGATTTATATAAATAATACGCAATATCTTTTATTTCTCTCTCTTTTTTTTTTTCTACTTTCCTTTAAATAATGAGTTCACCTTCCCCTACCCATTCCTTATCCTCACCAACAACATCTAATCATCATGAACAAGTATTACCAACACCTTCATCATCAACTACTACTGGACAATCTATACCTAAAAACAATAAGCAACAAACACTAAGACAAGAATTAGAACAACAATTAACTGAAAAGAAAAAACAATTAGAAGAGTCAAGCAGCGGCATAGGCAAAAATGTATTGGCTCGTCAAATAAGTCAGCTTGAAGAAAGACTAAAAGAAATGGAAACCCAAAAATATGAAGACGAAACAGTCATCTCAAACGAAAGACTTCGAAACCTTGAAAGAGACTTGGCTGCTTATAGAAAACCACAGGGCTTACGTAATAAAAAAGAGGTTAGACATCCCCTTCATACTCTCCTTTACATGGTAGTTTAAACATTTTATCTCCTTATAGTTACTCAACCAGAGGTCACCTATGACCACTGGATTAGACCCTTTACCTAGCCCTACAGCATCTTCTCTTCTCCCACCTCATCATGATTCAACCTCCCTTCTTCCTCTTCCTCCTCCTCCAACTGGATCTACACCAACCAAACGACGATCTAAAGTACCCAATACAGATCGTAGAAATACAGATATCGAATTTGCTACCGAGATCGGTCAAGGTCTATTGTTGGAAGTCAGAAAGATGCAAGCTCTGTTACAGGAAAAGGAAGAGAAACTTCGAACCTTGGAAAATCAAAAGGCTGACTTGGAAAGAGCTGCAGAAGCAATGGCCAAACAAATGCGTCAGCGAGAAGAAAATGAAGGTAAGAACATGACATCCTTCCTAATTTATTCATATATACGCTGATGCGTCTCTTTTCATCTAGAAAAACTAAAAGAGGAAACATGGAACTTGGAATTGGCTAAACAAGAGCTGACCATCAGCGTGACAGAGCTGCAGCAGAATCTAAATAAAGCCAATGTGGAACAAAACAAACTGGCCAAACAGGTCAATGAACTTAGAGCAGAGATTGAGCAGCTACGAGACCGAGAGGAGAAGCTGAATCAAACGATTGAAACGATGAAAAACCGTCATGAACAGGATATGTCTGCTATACGTCGACATGCCGCTGCACTTCAACGAGAAAAATCAGATCAAACAAAGCAGATTGAAACACTTGCATCTGAATTAGCCATCGCAAAGGCTCAATCCCGTATCGCTAAGCATGTCATTTCTGAAGCTGAACCCAGTACACGTTCCGAACAGTCGGATGATCAAAACCTGTCTACACCCACAGTCAAGAATGACACATCGCCTGCTTCATCTCCACCACCTTCACCTAAACAGCTGCCAACATCACGTAGCCAAGCGATGGAAGTAGAGACACTGAAAACCTCTTTGGCCCACGCTCATCGTATGGTCTCCAACTTGCGTTCGAACCTTCATAAGGAAAAGACAGAAAAATTCGAACTCAAAAAACTCCTGGCTGAGTCCCAGGAGACGATCGAACAGTTACAAAATGATCCACGTCTTTGGGTAGATGCCAGGCCCGTGCGTTCTTCTTCTTCTCATCTGGGTTCAAAAGATGATGGCAGACGCCCTCATAAAGCATCTACTTCTTCTACAAAGAGACGAGGCAGAAAGACAGGTGACTCAGCCTCAAGACGTGGAAAGTTCAAGAATGCCTCTTCTCGTCATGCAGATAACGATTCTGTCTACTCCTACTCTTCCATGTCAGACAACAGCGGAGATGATAGTGCAAGTGAAAGCGATGCTCCTGTTTCTCCCTTTGACAATGCACCCTCTGTGGGATTCACCACGCTGTCCTCAGAGTTGTCCCAAAGTCAAATGACCCAGAAACCAGTCGCTATAGATGCAGAAGTGAATACAGATCCTGTTCATATCGAATCAGTACATCCTTCTTTGGATGATAAGCTTGACAAATTGTCATCAGAGACAAGTCCTATCAAGCAACTCGCAGGTGGTTTAGTCGCTGGTGCAGCTGTTGCCGTGGGATCCCTGCTGCCAGCCAAATCAGGTGTTGAAATTTCCATCCAAACGGAACCCAAGCCCGAAGGCGTCGACTGTCTTGTACAAACACATGCTGTTCCCACTGCATCCTTGTCGACACAAACAGATGACTCATCTTCATTAGATGAACCAAAGGTAGCAGTGGATGCCTCTATTCAGACAGAGGTTGAGCCCAAGGCTATAGGTGTCGAAATGTCTATACAAACAGATGATGTCAGCACTTCCAAGTCAGCAATTGAAACCTCGGTACAGACAGAAGAAGAAAAGCCAAAAGGAATTGAAGAGTCTGTCCAGACGATGCCTACGCCCACCGCATCGCTTTCTACTCAGACAGAGGATAGCCAAGTGGTAGAAGTGTCCACACAGACTGAGATCGAAGCACGTGAGATGCTTACACAGACAGAAGCCAAAGATTCAGTAGATTCTTCTGTACAGCACCATGTTGAAAGCACTGATGCTGAAACCCAGACAGGCACGGTTGAAACCAAAGATGCGCAAGTGCAGCATGATACAGACATGCTTCAAAGACCACCTATCTTACCTTTGCCTCTGTCTGCTTCTCCATCAACTTACCGTCCATTCTCTGACGATGAAGACAATGATTCATTCTATTACGATGCTGCTTCAGATATTGCTCAGTCAAAGCCTTCGAGCAGAAATACATTGTCAAGCCTTGCCGCTTTGAATGAGCCTGGATCTCGCCATAATCTCAAGATGACAGAAGATTCTATTCACAAGAAACCATTGACACCACACATATCGCGTGCAGACTCAATGTTTGGCTCCAAACCTACATCCATTCATGCTCTAATGGAAGCAAAGCCTACTGAAAATGAAACAAAATTTCATGATAAGGATGAAGCAGAAAACAAATTGTTTACCAAGGAAGAAGCGGATGCAATGATCGCTGCTGCTGTTGCTGCTGCACTATCCAAAGCCAATGACGACAAGAACGCCTCTCGTAGAGACTCTGCTCTTGTTAGCTCAGCCGAGAAACCAGATGATATAGAAGAACAAGAAGAAGACGATAATGGCTTTGGTAATGTTGCTATTCAAGTTCCTAGAGAGGTTATTGCTACATCTATTCAAACTGTCGAAAAGGAACGTGCTCGTCCAGATTTGGCTGATGGTCCTTCTATTGTGTTTGATCAGGAGCCTGAGGAGCAAATGTGGAGTGAAAACAATATCCCTCAACGTCCTTCTAATCCTCCACCAGCAGCGTTATTGAACAGAGCCGTATCACCTAATAGATTAAGCAAGGGCAAGATGCCCGAAACAGAAGGTGAACCTCAACAGTCTTTACATAGAGGCACTGCTAGCATGTCTAGTTTATCTACTGCCAATACCAATGAACAGCTACACTCTATTGCCTCATCGCACTTTGACAATCGCAGTACGAACGCAACAGATCCATTGATGATCAGCTTGATCACAAAGACCATGATTGGTGACTGGCTATGGAAGTACACGAGAAATGCTATGGGCGGTGGTATCTCAGAAAAGAGACATCAACGCTACTTTTGGATTCATCCCTATACCCGTACACTTTATTGGTCCAATAAGGCGCCTGGAGTCGACGGTACTGAAACCAAAGCAAAGAGTGGTAAGTGAAATAACGAGCATAAAAGGGGATGATAAAGCTGATCTTTTTGTGTGATAGCACTTATTGAAAATATTACGGTCGTACCTGATTATTCCACAACTCCTAGCGGATTGCCTAATGTCAGTTTGCTGATTCAGACAAGCCATCGTCAGCTCAAGCTGACTGCTCCTACTCTTGAAAAGCACGATACCTGGTTTGAGGTAATGCATCTTTTATTATACAAAACATTATAATAACTCCTGCATGTAGTCTATATCACACCTGCTTGTACGTAACAACGATTTAAGCTCTGGATCAGTTGGGGATAATAGACCTAATAACACCAACAATGTCAAATCTGTATCAAGTGGTGCAAGTGGTTCATTATTAGAAAGACCTAGCTTCCGTCGATTACATGACATGTTTTATCAACCCTCAACGAGTACAGCTACTGCAACATACGGAACAGAGAATACAGCCAATGATGACTATGAAGACGAACCACTGGAAGATGTTCGTATGTGTTGTAATGGTAAACATCATGTCTCCAAATTGGAACGAGAGCATAACCATCGTCAATACCGTAAACGCACAAGTCGTATACCAAATCAACAACATTAATTTATCCATTCAAACAATAATCATTCCTTTCTTTTATTACTAGACTTTGCAAACACACACACACCTTTAATAGCAACTGTAATGAGTATTATTATTCAAAAGAAACCTTCCCCTTCTTTGCAAAATAAAAACCCATTTTATTTTTTAAGCTTCAGTGTATTTTGAGGTATCAACTCCGTGGTTGTTGTGATTAGCAAAGTTGAACCATGGGATGGCACCTATTGATAATATAATGAATATACTTATTCTTTTTTGTATTTCCGTAATATTTACCAAACTTCAGTTGTGAATATCTGGAGGTTCTGGCAGAGGTATCCTGAATGTGTTCAGGCATGTAGCTATCTCCATACAATGCTTTTCCTTCCTTTAAGCGTTGAGCCATTTCAGCTTTATCCTTGGCAATTTCAGCAGCATTTTCAGTCCAACCCCAGAAACGGACTAATGTATAGATTGTTATTAAACATGGTATTAATGCGTCTACTCTAACTTACAGCTACTGCATTGGTAAGCATACAAAAAGCCACCGACAGCACCGAATACGGTAGCAAGACGAAGAGGCATGCGCAAGCTACGAGCTGATCCAACAGGGTTCATTTTCTCCATTCCTAATAACAAGGCAGGGGCAGCAGCAGTACCAGCTGCCCATGCAGCATAATCTGAAGGTCTAAAGTAGCTAACAACACGAGAGAAGTGAGGATCTGTATCGATAACAGGATAAGGCTGGTTGAATTCTTTGACTGGCATATTAGACTGTTTTATAAATATGTGTGTGTGATTAAAGTTGAATTGTATATATAATAAAGTTGAAATTATAATAAACTGATTAGCTATTCTTCTTCTTTTTCTAGGCCCTTTTTTTGTTTATGTTCAATATTTGACCAATGTCAAATCACTTACAGGTTTATTAGTTCAGCAACCACACTGAAAAAAAGTTCTTTTTTTATTGATATTTCTTGTTTTTGAAACTCATAAAGAGCAAGGCTCCAAAAATGGAAATGTGACGTCGCCTTTAATTTAAAATGCAGATCAAGAGCTTTAAAGTTACTAAGATTTTAGCAGCCATATCCGATATTGAAAAGTATTTGTGAATACTCTCGAAGTAAAGATTAATGAATTAAATGCAATAAGCTTTTTTTTTCAAAGTGTTTATTATACCAATTGTAAACGAAGGGAAAAAAATCATTGCTGTCTTGGTGGAAGCGTATGAGAAGATTCTCCAATGTCATACGTTGCAGTAGCTGCTTCTTTCAAAGTGTTTACCAATAAAGAACATTTCATTTAGCCTGGCTTTGCTGCGCTAACAAAGCAGGCTTTTCTTTCCATAACTTGTCTATTATCTGGCAATACTTTTCTCCTTCGTTAATAAACTCACTAAAGTGCAGGTTTCGCTCGTCCATGTCACTAGTGCTTTGGATGTTCCCAATCGCATTAGACAAGGCAACACTCTCATCTGTAATAGGAGCTACATACAGCCTTGAACGCTCTGTAAAAGTTATTTGAAATAAATAACTGACAAAGAAAATATGTCTACAAAGCTTGAAGGGATCATGCATGAGCAACGATAGAGATAGCCGTTTCAAACTTGTCATAATATAATCTGTTTCAGTGTAGATCCTTTACACATGATATATTGTCTTTAATTTTCTTTAGCGTACCACAAGCAATGTCATAATCAAGGATATCAGAAGTCTTCTTCTTTTGTTCTTCTACAGCCAATTTTACAACTTGAAATCCGAGTTTGCATTTAATGGCTTCTTGGTAGTAATCTACTGCAACAACTTGCGATAGAATATCTACGGTCAATGCGAAGTAAACGAGAAACATAAAAGGTCTTCAATCTATTATGGTTATAATTCAATGAGAATGTTTGTGTGATAAGTTGAAAATAAACGCCAGGCTTTGCACCATAGTTGTTTTTTGTGGAACCACAACGTGATGGTAGTACTGCGTATTTTGAAGAATAATGAAATTATTTGAGAACAATGGAATTGAATTTCTTTATCAGGATGTACAAACACTATTTTGTTGTAAATAAATACGGTTTCTTTCCACTTTTTTTCTTTCTTTCTTTCTCTATGTTTATAATAACATAGAACTACTGAAGACGCCGCGTAAAAACGTCCAAAAGCCTTGATTTCATAGTAGGCGGCTTTATCATTCATCTTCTAAATGAATGTTAACTTGTGTATATAATAGATAGGCCACGTTCAAAAAAAGAACAGGATAGCTATTATGATGGATCAAAGTTGATTAGAACTCTTACTATTGTAACATCTGGCAAAAGGCAACAACAGAGTAACGATCAGGATCATCGTAAGCGATCAAGAAGTAGTTGTATAATCCAACATCTTAGTTCCTGTCCGGTTCTATTCTTCTCCTCCTTCCTCCGCTGAACAATACATCTCATTACACTATAATTGTTCTATGTTTATTATAATAATCCTTAAGTGTCCGCAACAGCTGCACCACCCGCTTGTTTTTGATTTTTAGCCATTGCTGCCATCAGTTTGTCAATCTCGCTCCAGCTTTGAGCTCGTCCCTGCCATCGACCCTTTCCGCCTCCTTTGACACCGCTCAAGGTGGAAGTGATTATCTTGCCTGTCTTTTGTACTAGATCACTATCGCTTCCTGTAACAATGATAGGTCCACCCTGTTTCTTATCTCCTGCTGCCAGGATGACAACCTTTTGATCATGCTCGTCTATTAGTTTTCTATCTCTGATGATATTGGCAACCATGCTCAAAAAGTCCATGTCGCCTTCTTCTTTGTACACTATAGCATATTGGTTCTTTTTCAAGGCCTCGCTCACTTCATCAGCTGTATATTTAGCCAATGATTCCAATAATCGCTTAGCCCTCTTCATATGATCTCGACTTTGCTGTTGTATCTTTTGTACATTTTCGATAAAGCTTTCTTGTGGTCCTGACAGGAGATTGGTTAGACGACGAGTGATGGCATAGCTAGCATCCAAAAAGTCAAGGACACGTTGTCCGAACAGAAAGAAGATGCGCACATTTCCTCCTCTAACATTTTCGGTGTGAAGGAGCTTCATTGATTGAAGTTGACCAAGACGAGAGACATGAGTGCCGCAGCAAGGATTTAAGTCAAGACCCTTGATTTCAATTGTGCGAATAACACCACCACCTGTGTAATCATCTGGTAAACTATCAGGTTTGTTGTCTTCATCATGCTCTTGCACATGGGTTATCACTGGCACATCCTCAAGAATGAGTCGATTGACTGCCTTTTCGACAGAGTTGAGTAGCTCGGGGGTTATCTTTACTGCTTGCTTGCCTGCAGGAACCTCGACGTAGCTGTATTTCTTACCAAGGTTCCAACACAGTGTATCGAGATTATACGGTTCTCTTTCGAGAACTGCACTTAATAAATGCTGTCCACTGTGCTGTTGGACATGATCCCAACGAAGGCCCCAATCAACTTTAACATTAACCGTTTTTCCTACCTCCACTGGTACCTTGGTCAAATGAACATGAGCAAGTCCTCGACGTTCAACTTGAAATACTTGAACGCTGTCTATGAAACCGGTATCTGAAGGTTGTCCACCGCCTTCGGGGAACAAGACTTGAAAAAATAATGTTGGCTAATGAAAAACTTCTGTATTCAGTGAGATCTACCTGTGTCCTGTAGCTTAATCTCATAAAATCCATGCTTATTAGGTTTATCTGTGCATTCGATACACACCGTTGACAGTTCCTGAGCAAAAGTATTCCTTTGACAGGCAATGAGTCCAACAGGAATCTGAGCTGATGAGTGTTTATTGTTGTCTGACATTACAAATAAAAGGGAAAAAAAGCGAAAGAGGAAAAGACTATCTTGACTTCTTTGTATTACCACTACTGCCAGATTGATAACGATATTGTCTCTTCTGATAAGCAGCATTTGGCTTGGGGAATGGTTGTTCTTGACCTTGAAGAGAACCGGATGAGTAGAATATCTTGGGTTGATAGGCCTCTTCTTCTGCCATGACATGCGAATTTCTAAATTTTTGGATTAATGCTTCTTTGCCTTGTACAGCCGCATAAGATATAGAAAGTCTCTTTTCAGAATTAAACATGGTCCTATCTTACGTAATCGTTTAGTTTGCGCCTTTCTCTCTCTTCTTCTCCTGTCATTGATGTGAATATAAATTACCATCTTTTGCCCATTTTTTGTTCTGCCAATGTTATCACAGATCTACAAGAATAAAAGCATAAGTCTACATGTGCATGTTTGAGGTTACATACTTGGGATCTATAAAGTTGATAAACGCGTATCCAACATTACAATGATTTCTAAAATCCATGCGTAAATACAAGAAATCATAGGTGTTTTTGTGTGTCTCATCCAACATATCCTTTAGCATTTTCTAATAAAAATCTCTTTTAGTCATATCTTTATATGAAATGACATACTATAATTACCTGGGTATACTTGTTTGGGATATTTCTAATCATAAATGTCGTTCTCTTATCCTGACCTGTACACACAAAAGAACTATAAAGGAGGGCTTTTATCAAAAGTGCACTGTCTTTACCTGATCTAATTTTCTCAATGTCTATTTCTTTGGCGCAGAGTTTTGACGAAGATTCTCTTGAGCGGACTTCATGTTCTCCATATTCTTCGCATTTTGATATAGATAATAGCAAAGTCTCTGTCTCTAATGATTCCGTGGTATGTTTGCTATGCACCAAGTTACTATTGTCTGTTGACGTAGAAGCAGCTGAAAATAAACTGAATTCACTATTTCTCTTTGGTAATTTTTGGGTGACTTTTGGTTGTCCTTTAGTGTCTTCATAAAGAGTTTTTGCAACAATATTGGACCATGTAACTACAGAAGAGTTTGGCTTGATAGGTGGACTGATAGCAAACCAGCGACAATCACAAACAAACTCTTTGGCTATGCTTTCATAAACATGGAACGTTATTTTCTAAAAATAATAATCAGAGCCAAGGTTCCTTTTCTTGTTGCATTGAATAACTTACGTCATATTCATTCATATTTATTCTATTATATAGCTTCAAGATAGAGCGTTGATCGTGATACTCAAGCGCGACAATACGACAATATGGATTCAACTTCATTTCTGATATTGCATGAACAGATCCAAAGTACGACAAGAACTCCTATAAAGAGAGAAATACATTAAGTTTGTATGTACTATTTAGCCTTTTTTTTTTCCTTTACTATAGCATCGAAATCATCAAGTCTATCTGGAATTGTGCTGCGCATGGTAATAAATATAGTTTCGTTCATGCTTTCGCCTATGAAACAGGGCTTTATATAAAGTAATTTATAGCCAGAATATGTGGATTGCATTTCTGTTTTAGCTCTTTTGGCGCCTTTCAGATCAAAAAACGAGACTATCGTAATTCCAAATGATATATAAGGGTACACCATTTTTATATCGCCATATGACTAAGATATGCGTTAATTTCATTTGACAGGAGTATGTAGACTCAAACCTTTAAGGTATCGAAAAGTTCCTGATCCAACACTAGGCGTTCAGGGGAGTATATGCCTACGTGTCTCTGCGGTTCATCGCTTTGCACTAAATTGATATCAACATCTGCACAAAGTGAATGGATGTTCTTTTTCTTACCTGCTGAAAGGGATGAGTACGGCGGTAACTTCCATACGGGACATATTGACATTTGCTAGATAACAAAAGTAGATAAAAAGAAAAAGAAAGAGAAATAAAAAAGGTTGTCTAAAAGAGGGCTCTTTTCTTTTATTTACTTCAACTGGTTCTGTAACCACAAATCAAAACTTCCATCGTTTGTATACATGGTTCCTAATGGATGCGATAAAGGTAAGAAAAACCCACCTAGATTATCATAGTCTAGCTGGCGATCATCTGAAGTAGGCGCCGTGTACTTGGCTAAATCATTTGTCTGTCCTTCTTCTTCATGCTGTGATTCACTTTCAGTGGAGGCATGACTGGTCGTTGTTGGATCAAATAGAGGCGTCGTCGCCGATAGAGTGGTTTCAACAGAAGATGATGGAAAAGGGACTTGTTTTTCTTTTTGTGAACTATTAAATGCTACTTGCTGAAGAAGATGTAGATTATAAATCATAAAGTAGAATCTTTCAGTTATCCCCCAGTATGTTTTGCATTCCTAAAGAAGGACTTGTTAGACTATTTTAAGGAGGCTTTTCTGTGTCTCTACATTTAAATAATAAAGATAGTCTTCTATATTTGAACTGTCTAATTGACCACCTATAAAGGATCGATCGCTCACAATGACAGTACCTGTCACATAGATCAGGTAGCCAATATAGCATGGTAAAAGGTCTGCTTTACAACGAATAGTTTTCAAGAGCAAACTCACGCGATTTGCCGCCTCAATGCATTTTCCTGCGCTTTGGTGAACTGCCTCAATGACTCCTTGATCTGGCTCTTTCTTAATTGAATTGATCATTACTAAAGCGGGTCGATTTAGTAAGATAATAGTAGCATAGTGAATAAGGTGCGTCTATATCAACAATGAATTTGATAATAAATCCTTAAAATAAAATACATCATTTATACCACAAAATATTGAGTCAGCTTGATAGGACTCATTTCTTTAAACTTTTCTGCATTGGCAGGGGTGTCTCTTAGGTTGAAAGGTAGGTCACTTGGCCACGCGTCAAGAGTTTTATCGTGTCTATAGTAGTCTGATCCTTGTCTATAGTAACAGAGGGTATCCTGTGAGTGAAGTTGCCTGTTGATGGTACGTACGACCATTCCTAATATTGCGTTTGCTTTTGAAATAAATGATTCTATTCCTATCTGTTCACGCTTTGCTTGGTTTTCAGGTAATCTAGGGTCCAGTGGCCAGACTTGGATATTTTCGGCCTTTTGAGTGAACGGATCACGAATGACGTGATAATGAATAAGCCTGCTACCGTCAAATGTCTCTTGATAAAAATCATCGCTGGTTTCTATTATGTCAAGATCTGTGGGTAGTAACAAGTTGTAATCTTCTATATAGAGTGACATGGGCGTTCCTGTACATGCACCACCATAAGTATCCATCATACTAGTCATCCAAAATGCTCTTCGTTCATATTCATATGTCGTCCATTGATCCACACTAATAATTGTACCAGGACTTTCATCAAATAGTTTTTCCTTGTATAATCCCAATTCGCATACCATACGTACAGCTATAGTAGAATATAGCCAAGCCTTGTATCCATTAAAATGACTTAGCTGATAAAGTGACAAGATAATGAGACCTTGTACATAACTAAAATCTACTTTGTCCAAGACGCTTGACATCATTTCAATTGCAGTTTTAGCAAATGTATCGCTTTTATGTCTGATATCTTGTCTTGGAGAAAATCTAATCATTTGCATTAACAACGGAGTTTATAATTCTTGTCTACATATTTTCACCTTGCAACTGTAGATAAAAGAGAGTACAACAAGAACCTGTCATATGTATTGTTCTTTATTGACTCTTTCATTCTTTTGATATCAATGCACAACGGATAGATGCCAAACAGATCAACGTAAAGATAAAAAATATGATCAATAATCTCTTTACTAGGCAACTGATCTCTTTTTTCTTCTTCTGGTGGACAGGTGACCAGTTGTTCCATTTTCTCCAGTCGCTTTTCTAGCATATTGATGTGATCTTTTTTGGATATTTTTCTCTGTCTATCCTTCACTGGCGAATAAGAACATGTTTGGCGTAGTCTAGTACATTTGTCACAACTTGGACGATGTCCATTGCATTTTGTCTTTTTTATAAATTAGTTTCTGCTACGGAATTGCTCCTCTTTTTTTTTCTTTCTTTATACTTTTTTACGTCTACAATTATCACAAGCTACAAGCCTTGCTCTTAATGTCGTAGGTGAATGGCTGTCTTGGATTATGTTGAAATCAGCCATAAAAATGAATTTAAAAAAAAGGGAAACCTTGCAATCTACTTGTTTCTCTATTTTTTTTTTTTATTAAGCATCAAAAATTTCTGTGGTTAGAAGTTCAACTAATTGATAAAAGAAACTCGTTGCTGCGCACGTTAAAGCAAATAAAAGGTTTAATATGTACAGTTTATTTATTTTTCTACAAGAAAGCCCTTTTCCAAGTCATCAAGACAAACTTCACTCTTTGTACTTTCTTGATACTGAACTCGCTCATGAAGTTCAACCAATGATTCATCTGTTAATGACTTTTGGCCAACTACAATTGTAAAAGGATAACCAATTAATTCAGCATCCTTCATTTTGGCACCAAAACCTGATCGACGATCATCAATTACGATATCACCCTTGAAAGTCTTGTTCAGCTTATCATAAACTTTTTCTGCCATTTCCTTAAACTCAGCCTTTCGATCATCAGTTGGTATAATGCACACCTTGTATGGAGCTAAGCTTCTTGGCCAAACAACACCTCTCTTATCATAACATGCTTCAGCTACAGCAGCTAATAATCTAGTAATACCGATGCCATAGCATCCCATTTCAGCAAAAACTTTCTCACCATTAGGTTTACGGTAACCACAGTCAAGAGCACTGGAATATTTTGTGCCCAAGTAAAACGTGTGACCACACTCGATTGCCTTGACGCTCGAAAGTTCCTTGTCACAGGAGGTACAATGATCTCCTTCTTTTGCTACTCTAAAATGATCAGCAGGATGTACTGTGATACTGCTTGATAAAGAATTAGTAGCACCACTTGAGATACTGTCATCCAAAAACAAATGAAGTTGAGAAACAAGAGTGTTTGATGGAATTTGCCTTAACATTTCTTCTGATATAGTTTTCATTTCAATGGTTGACACTTGTCCTAGCTGTTGCGTCTTTTTCAAGTGCTTGCTTAACTTTGTCTGCACTTTTAACAGATTGGCAGGTCGCCCAGCTGGTGTTAGCACTGCAGCATATCCTTGAATACCCTCTCTGGTGTCATTAGGTTCGTAAAAAGATACGATTGTAGCATCAATAGAAGTCTGGTTAAATCCTACACTGCTCTTGAACAATGCTGTTACTGCGTTCTCTTTTGTCTCGTTGGATCGTTGGTTGGTAGTAGCTAGTTTTCCAACAGCAAGTTCTTCATTCGCAGTATAACCGCAGCCTGAACACGTTAATAGCGTGTCTTCACCTACTTGAGAGACTAAATGGTATTCATGGGACTTTGATCCACCGATATTGCCACTATCTGCCTCTGCCTATAATAACCATTAACTTTTGCATAAAGTACAGCATGTCGGTTTCTTACAACAACAAAAGGCACGCCAATCCTTGTAAAAATTCTCTTGTATGCCTCTCTTACTTGCTCATACGTTTCAAAAGCAGCCTCTACACTGTCATCAAAAGAATAGAGATCCTTCATGATGAATTCTCTGCCTCTTAAAAGACCTGCTCTTGGGCGCAATTCATCACGGTATTTTCGGCCAATTTGATATAGTCGAATGGGTAAATGCTTAGGTGATCGTATCTCATGAGCTACAAGACGGGTAATTTCTTCTTCGTGAGTTGGTGCAAGAAGCAAATCGGATTCTTTTCTATCTTTTAAACGAAAGAACTTGTAGGCGTCAATAACTTTTCACTACTTCTTAAAGCGTCTTATACCTCGCCTGCTGCTCCATCCCATCTTCCGGTCTTTTTCCAGTCGTCAGGATTCAGTAAAATAGGTAAAGACAACTTTTGACTGCCAATCGATCGCATCTCTTCATCGACGATCTGCTCAATTTTTTCAATTACTCGAAGTCCTAGCGGCAGTAAAGAATATATTCCTGCTCCACTTTGTCGAATCATTCCTGATTGTAGTAAAAGAGCATGACTTTGTAAACTGTCAGTGGTTGCCTTGTCTTTTGTGGAAGGCATAAAGTAGCTTGACAATCTGTTGCGTCCCTAAAAAAACATATCAATAAAGACAGAACAAAAGCGTATTATACTTTTCTTTACATCAAAAGAGAAATGTCTTTTCGTTTGATACTGAGTCCTGACTCTTGAGCTCAAAAGGGCTTGTCTTAACATGAAAAAGTAAGGGGAAGAGAAAAAAGCAATTTCAATTCCCGGGGCGTACCTTGGCTATGCTTTTCATATTCAGTTAAAGATGATATTTATCAATAAAGAGATAATGTAAATTAATCTTTTAATACATGAAGGATATCGTGATATGTCTTCGAGCTCTTTCTTAGGTTAATTGCATTTGACACGGCCGATTTCTCTTCAGCATTCAAATGCCCTTGATAGAATAATAGGCATTGATTTGAGCAAGTTGTTATTGTATAAATGAACTGATGACTAGAACACACTTTTCTGTTAGTTAAGCTTTAACACAACGGCCTATCCTTCCCCTTTTTGTCAATATAGTGCCATAAAATGACACTCCTTTATCATTAGCTGTTGTCTAAATACAGTTTCTATAGCAATAAATGAGGAGCACAAGCTCAAGTAGATGTATTTCGCTCCTTGCAATAAAAAGGAGCATACAGAAAACAAAAGGGGAAACTTTATGCAACCAATGTAAGACAACACAGAGCGATGACAGCATGTTTATTTTTTTTCTCCTTGTTTTATACAAAAGATGTTGAATGCTGATTTATTAAAATAACTTTTACACAAAAATAACAAAACTGTTAGAAACCGTGAATCTTGATAGCTGACTTCTTTGCAATGCCTTCATTAACCAAAAATTCAGCCATCTTCAAGCGTTGATCACCTTGCAATTGGATAATTTCACCATGCTCTTCGTCATCAACGACTGTGCCATTACAGGCAAACTGTTTCTTTACTTCCTTCAACAAACGCTTGCTGTTAATTTCCTTTGGCAAACCTTGAAGGGTTGTCAAGGTCTTTCTACCATTACGTTGTTGAATGCGAAGATCTACATTGTATAAAATGATGAGTTTTCATCGTCACTTTAATGACTGTCCTATGTCTCATGTTCATACTCACGCAAGTAATGGGTAGTGTTTACAACACCACCTTTATCTTCTTCAACATCAGCAAAGGGGTCTATACATCATAGACTTTCATTTTAGTATATATAAACCAGATAATCCTCTTTTTATTTGTTCTATTGCTTGCTATTTTACCGAAAGGCTTATTGAGGTCTTCAAGATCAGACATAAAATGGATGAATGGATGGATGGATGGATTGACTCTTTCCTTTTGCCTTCTCTGTTTCGGTGTGTGTGTGTGTGCGTCTTCTCCCCCTATCTCGGTCTCTCTCTTCGCGCGCCCTTTTCACACCATGTCACACACACATACAAAAGCAGACATCCTGTGAGTGGCTAAATTTCTCAAAAAAATTACTGCATTTTAGAACTCTTTGGAAATACAACATTGTTAAAAGAATGCAGTAGTACTTCTTCAGCTCTAAGAGAGAAAA